>NW_015150947.1:3797-6150 GCF_000732505.1 Cyprinodon variegatus
ATTTTTTAACACAAGTATCTGTACTTTTACTCAAGTACGGAAAGTGAGTACTTTTGCCATCTCTGTCAATATGTGGAGGAGCCTTTCACCAGCCTTGTGAATTGATGTCCCTCACCAAGCAAATTGCTAATGTCAGGGCAGTTCGCATAACAAAGCACAGGCTCAATGGTAACGAAAACATAACTGTCCAGGAAAGTAGCTCCGAAAAAATGAGCTACTGCTTTCCATAAAGCAAAAAAGAACAAAACATCCAACTGTTGCAGCAAGAGGTGTAACACTGGCAGATAATTCCCCAAATGTTTGTACGTTTTTAGCTTCCAGTTGTTATCATTGCCTATAAGATCTCCTTTTTCCAATTTTGAATTCTGATTCTTGGTCTGGATAGATTGTGAGAAAATCTCCTGATTTTTCTACAATCCTTTTTGTTTGTCTCGCAGGTCCTCGGAGTCCATCTGAATAAATGGACTCTTGACTGGCGACTGGGCTTGGCCTGCCTCATCATGTACGCCATCTTCCTGTGCTTCTCCGTCCTCATCGAGTTCAACGTCTTCATTTTTGTCAACCTCCCCATGTGCAGAGACATCCACTGACCTCCAACCTCCTCTGCCGCCTCTTCTCCTTCATCCTCGTACTCTTGGCTTGCGGAGGAAGAGAAACTCACCCGGCTTCTGGGCTGTCGGTGCCTCGGAAACGAGTCCGACCTTTTCTTTGTTTAGGGAACCACAGCTCTCTCGGGTACAAACGCAGAAGGCTTGGGATGTGTTTCTGGAACCGTTTGGAGACAGGAAGATGGCGTCCTAGAGGCAGAGATTGTTGCCAGTCACTTTTGGCTGATATGACCACATCAGCGCGGACAGTTAGACTTCTGCTGGTGGGTTAACAGCTACTATTACCGGGAGGAGAAACGGGAATCGCAATTTTTAGCTACTTTGTTTGTTACTCTTTGTACAAGTTTGGATATAAGCACAAGATTAAGGTATTTTTAAGTAAAATAGAGATTTCTCTGTATAGATTTGAGGATTAAATAGGTAATTCTTTTAGCTGATGATATGGAGCTTTATCTGGACAATCAAAGGACCCCCTTAAAAAAATATTTAAACAACATCTCCATGCTCAGTACACACTAACATTGCATGCTGTTTGCCATAGATGTCGCTTCGCACTGACAGAAAGAATCTACATATTTAAAACTATTAATAAATAGGCAGTTTTCTTCCTTAACTTAGTAGATGCTGTTTTAACAAACTGACGAATGAACGAGATCCTCTCCAGCACTGTCACTTTAATGTAGAGATATATATTTGTCATTCTATCAAAGAGTCGTGTACAGTTTTCTATAAATGTGTACCTGCTGAAGGCAAAGCTCCCTGTAGACATCCTGTTAGGCTTTTAGCTGAAGTCGTTTAAAACCAAAAAGTATTTTTAGATTTTAGATGCAGGGTGGATTAGAGTGAGATCGTCTGATTGTGGATGCGTGCGTGTGGATGCCGCTGTTACTGGGAAGACATCATCGTGATTTATTTATGAATTAACTTATTCAAAGATAATGTCTGAACAGCAGTGCCAGTGCTCTGTACAGTGAAACCTAAGGCTCGCTCTCTGCAGCGACGATGCACTGCACCTCATTATTTAGTCAAACTACTGAGGACCGAGTTGATGTTGTTTGTATAGATGTTTATAATTTATAAGTTTTGTACAGTTTAGTTCAAACACACGAGACGTTAAATTTGCGATGCATCAGGGCTGCAAAAGATTCATTTTAAGGAGAACAGGAAGTGATGGCATGCCAGCTTTTACAATGTATTATTCCTCTGCCGTCTCCTGTATTTCAGGCTTTAATGCTAGAGGAGTTATGCTTCTTCCAGGGTCGTTTTAGACAGAAGTTAAAAACCTTTTCTGGCATCAATGTTATATTCATTTTACTCATTATTTAAACTGTTTCTTCAGGGTGGAATGACGATAGCATTAAACTACAGCTATCCTTTTCCCCCCATTAAATCTCAATTATTTAAATACAGCACTAATGATGTTTGGCTGCAAAGGTTTTGCTGCGAACAAGAAAGCCCTGCAGAGGTCAGTGAGGGGAGCTGAGAAGATAATCGGAGTGAGTTCCATTGCTCTGCTGCTGGAACGTAGTCAGATTCCTCAGACCTTCTGCAGAAACTTTCTGCTACACTGGAAAAACGATCTAGAAATAAGTAAAAATGTCTTAAGTTAAGTGTATTTACCCTTAATTTTAGTAAATGAGATAGTTTGTATTTTTACTATTAAATTAAGATAATTAGATAATATGCACCTGAAATAAGACAATGCAATTGTGTTTTCTCATTTTAAGTGCAAATTTTCTTGTTCC
>NW_015150947.1:8387-10853 GCF_000732505.1 Cyprinodon variegatus
TAAAAATTCTAGGAAGCACTAGCAAACCTGCAGATTGAGAGCAAAGTGCTCTGTTAAGTGGTTAAAGAATTAGGATCCCTTCTTTTGTCACTATTGTCTTCCTGGTTTTTCTTTAATTTGAATTCTATGGGGTGAAATGTATCCCATTATTGATGCAAGCAAAGAACATTTTACTAAGTAAAAACTTAGTCAAAAAGTAATTTTCTTAGGTTTGGTAAGATTTTCTTAGATGTCTCTTTTCCAAATTGAGTTTTACATCAGAATTTACCTCAGAAAGGGATTTAGAAAATGGAAATTCAATTCACAAAACCCAATTTTAAAACAGAAATGTCAACAATTATAATTAAAAATGTAAAATGATAAAAAATTTTGATAAACTGGAAATGCTAAATAGTTTCCATTTGCAACAGTTGTTTTTATAGTTTTTTTTTTAAATTTACACATGCAAAATGTATTTCTTGCAACAAAAATGGAACAAAATGAACTTCATATTATGAATGAGCTGGGCTCAAATTTGAGAATGTGTAACCAACAAAATTAAACCAATCCAACGGAAAAAAAAGCATTTGCATGGATCTTTTTTACTGTTTCATTCTCAGAAGGTCAGCATTGTTTTGTTTTGTTTTTTCTATTTGTACAGCTTTGCATTTGTGGGAACTTTGGGGTGTTTTTATTTCTGCATTTCTGTCTTCATGTATAAACTTTAGACATCCAAGATGTTTCCCACATAGTCCCTTTGCTTTGCTTTGTCTGAATCCTTTAGAAAATGTTGCTCTAAATAATCAAATAACCATCTTTTTTTTAAGTCTGGGACTTTTTGTTCTTATGTCCCTCCTTTGTATGCTGTGTATCTGCAGTTTGGAATTTGTCAGAAACTGTTTAGTTATTCCCCAAATAGTTGGAAGTGTTGGTTTTAAAGTATTTGGAGTCATGCACAGAGGAAATGCAGTTTCTTCAGTCAACCACCAGGGGGCGACATACCCTCCTCTTCCTCTGTCTCCTCCTCCTTCCTAACCTTTAAGTGTTTGTCTCTAAACTATGGGACTGAATGTTTTGAGTAGAGATCAGAGCTGGAACAGATGGTTTTCATCCTGCAGAGCAGAGCAGGAGAACAACAGCGACCCAAAGAAGTTTAAGGTGAGCCCTTTGTTTCTTTCATTTAATCTGCACTTTTCCTGCTTTAGAAAAGTGTTTTTCCTCTAGAGTGAGTCTGATCTGCTGTGTGTTTGCAGGAGAAATGAGCTTTGTTTTCATTGCTGCGTCTAAAAGCTGTTGACTGAACACTTAAAAGCAGCAAAAAGTCTCTGAAAGTTAACCTTTTTTCTCCAAATATCTCAGAATAGCAAAGTCTGGCTTCATGTTGCTGCGATTGTTCCTGCAAAGGCGCTGTGGAAAAGTTTTAAACCGATTTTTACATTTAAATCAACTTTCCCTTGAAAATGGTTTTAGTGGAACATTTGTGGGGAGAAAAAAACAAAACAAAAAAACATTTATGAACTAAAATCCAAACAAAGAAAGTCTGGAGAGGCATCAGTGGACTTTACATGATTATACAAAACTAAAGACTTAAAACATCCCCAAAAACTAAAGAAAAACATATTAATTTTAGTTTCTGCAATAAAAAAATATATTATTATTATTATTATTATTATTATTATTATTATTATTATTATTATTATTATTATTATTATTATTATTTTGCACAGTAAAAGTTAATTTCTGTAAATAAAGCTGTTGGATTTAGTCTAATGTTGTTTTCCAAGTACTGCTCACAGTTTTTCTATGATGTTTTGAGCTTATAGATGTTAGCAGTTTCACTATAGATTCTAAAACTGCCCAAATTATTGGATTTTAGTTTCTCTAACATCATAAAAACATTATTGTTCTACTGTCTGTTACATTGATCCCAACTAAACAGGCTGAGTTTTGTGGTTGTTATAAAATGTGGAAACTTTTAAAGTCTGAAACCAATCAGAGCTGTTTATTATCATTTGAGATGATCTTTGATCCTGATGGAGTGGATTTAAAATGAATTATTCTGGATTAGTTACAATTGCATATTCCAGCCCGTATAATCCCACTCTCTTCCTCACTTGTTATTTTTTTTCAACATGCTTACCTTCTCCTTGCCCCGGATTCTAAGAACTCCTGGAGCGATCTTGTTGGGACTCATTCCTGTGGTCCTGTTTCCATCCAGGAACATGTTGGTACCTGAACACCTGTCATCCTCTGCAGCTCTCTGCAGACCTTGGCCAGGCTCTGCTTCCCGTCGTTCTCTGCAGATGTATTTTTGTCTAAAGCTGTTTGATTTGCGCTTTTGAGCCTCAATGGAATCTGTTGAGGAGATTAGTCTAAGAGAAAAAAAAAAACCTTTGGCACACAGAGCTGCAGTTCCATCCAGTGATGGGGAAAACATCAGCAGAAAGGCATTTGAATAAGACGAATAACTTGCAGCTTGTTGATTTG
>NW_015150947.1:12047-13721 GCF_000732505.1 Cyprinodon variegatus
AAAACAGGGAATGTAATAAAAAAAAAATAAAAAAAAAAAAAATAATTTTTTTTTTTTGGGAACCCCCCCCCGGTGCTTTTCCAAATTCTCCCGAGTGGTGCACGACTTTACGCGAGTGCATAAAGTGAATGTGATTGGTCAATAATCCCGCCCCCTTGATAAACGACCAATCACATTCACTTTATGCACTCGCGTAAAGTCGTGCACCACTCGGGAGAATTTGGAAATGCACGGGTTGGACTTCCAGAATGATCAATTATGATTCTTATCATCACTATGCTGATAACACTGCTGCCCTGGTTCTACATTAGATCAGACAATAACTAATATATAGTCTGAATTTGATATTTTAAATTTCATAACTTGTTCGCTTTAATAATGGGATGCAATTAGAAAAGAAATAAACTGATGTTCTTTCTTTGCGTTTAACCACCTAAAGATAAAAGTCCATCTGTTCTCTCTTTTACAGGCATGGATACAAAGTGTCTGTAAACTACCTTATAAATATTTGGGATTAATTATTGACCAGTCCCTTTCTTTGATTTTGACTTGTTCAAAATTTGGCTAAAAAAATTTAACTTTAGGTTAAACTTTGTTCTTTTATTAAAGAAAAGCCTCTTAATACCTCCTAAGTGTTTCCTTTTGATCTGTCTTGGATTATGGTAATATTTAATGTAAATCGGTGTCTTAATGCTTTGGATTTGTTTTAAACTCAAAATCTTCTACTGATCATTTGCTGCATTCCCTTTCGATGCTGGATCCCTGGAATATTTTAATTTATTACTTCCTCCTTATTTGATTTCCTTTATTTATCAGAAGCCTTTAGCGTCGTATCATCTGTGCTCACAAGACTTACTTTTATTGACTCTTCCTAGATTCTGCACTAAATTTGTTTTAAAAAAAAAGCCTGGAATCTGCTTAAGGATGAAGTGGTCTCTTTTTATCCTTTTAAAAGTTTTTATAAACAATTTAGCAGAAACTAAATTTATAGCCACTGTTTAAATAGATTTTAGGGGAGAGGTTTAATTCAGTTCAATGATTTTCTTGTTATTGTATTGTGCTTTTTGTATCTTTTTAACTGGTTAAATAAAGGTTGATGATATAAACATTACAAGTCCAGAGATTGACTGATGCAGGATATTTGAAAGCTGATATCAATGTTGATTATTATCAGTCTAACCAATCCCTGTTGGAGGGGTGACTGCTGAAATAGAGGTGGGTGATACCAGGACTGTTGGTATTGATCTTATACCAAGAAAATACAGGGTCAGTGTCGCCCATATCGATACGATACCTTTTATATTGAAGTATTATGAAACTGTTAACCTTTTGGTTTGATTTTTTAAAACAAGATCTTAAGACAATAGAACAAAAGTGGAGGGGGAGCAGCAAAGTGCTGTGGCACAGAATTTGGCGAGTCTGCTGCAGCCTTTGCATGCCGGAGGAAAAAAAAGTATAGATTTGTTTGAACGACTATTGTACATTTTCTTTTTTATATTCATTAATTTCTTCTTTGTACCAGTATTGTCTGATATGTGCATATGTTGGCCACCACATTAGGGCATTCAGCAGCTGTTACGTCCACCAAGGGCACAACATATTTGAGGACACGAGACAAAAGATGAGGGTTCAAAAAAGTTATTTTATTTATCAATTCTCTCCGATTTAGCTTTT
>NW_015150947.1:13747-35675 GCF_000732505.1 Cyprinodon variegatus
CCAACATGCTGAAAGCCAGCCTATTTATAGGCGGACGACAGCACCACAAATTAACGTAGTTAACTCGCTAAAAGAATCCCAAAATATATTAACAAAAGTCTGTAAGAAAACAAAGAAAAGAAATAGACAAAAATCCTAATGTGCCCGAAGCACATAACAGCAGCCATGCCATGAGACCAACTGAGGTGGATACATTGCTGCTCCGTCCATTTTCCATTATTAATGTTTGCTTTGATTTGTTAATAGTTTTTTTTCTTTAAATTTAGATTTGTTTACCTTTTTTTTTTTATCACTGTTTCGTTTGTATCACGTAAATAGAGGAAGCGGAGGCAAAGTTGGACTACAACAAAAATCGGCAGCACTTATTTGGTATCGATTAGACTGATGTAAAAATAATAGGTATCAACAACCTGTATCAGTTGATCTCTAGTGGTTTGGATGTTTTTAAAGTTTCAGAAACATGTTGCCGTTTTGGGATAATCGGGACTTTTCAGAACAAAGTTGTAAAGACAAAACCAGGACAGATGGCCTGGTGGCAAGAGTGTGACCTCTGCATCCTAAAACAGGCTGCACCTGGTTTGAATCCCACAGGATGGCTCTGATACTCTGGCTCTCTGAGCAACACCCATAACCCCATAATGCTCCCGGATGGGTGTTACATGTCGTAATGTGCAAAGCTTCAGTTAACAACTATTATTTACACTAATATTTACTTTTGCGGGGTCTGAATTAGAACAATAAAGAGCCTAAAGGAGGGAGGTAGCTTTAAAAGCTTTAGGGGAGAGGTTCTTTTTGAGTCTGGGAAACCAGCGGTACATAGGAGAGATGGGGGGCAGGTGTGAGGGTCCTGGCTCTTTTTTGAACCCTTCTGATTTATATAGAGTCCAGATCAATGAGAGGGTGTTCAACGTTCCCTGTGCCATGTAGCTACTCTCCCCCAAACAGGATGCTCTCTGTTGTTTCTCTCTAAAAGCTTTAAAGCATTGTGGAGGAAAGACCATCCCTCATTTCAGCTTCCTGAGGAAGAAGAGACCCTACTGAGCCTTCATCATCAGAATAAAGGAGGTCCCGGATAGGTCAGAGATGTCAACAGTCCACCCTGGTGGTGTCACCTAAACTAATGTCTAGAGATACTTTTCAGCTTTATTTTCCTGAACCTCCTTCCAAGCTAAATTCATAGGCCC
Source organism: Cyprinodon variegatus (assembly GCF_000732505.1). Classification (NCBI taxonomy): domain Eukaryota; kingdom Metazoa; phylum Chordata; class Actinopteri; order Cyprinodontiformes; family Cyprinodontidae; genus Cyprinodon; species Cyprinodon variegatus. The sequence continues at coordinate 14,932 of NW_015150947.1, forward strand.
CGTTTGAGAAGAAAGAGAGCTAAACTATTAATTATGGCTTTCTGTAGAGGAGTGACGTAGTCAACTCACCTGTTACAGTATGACCCCTCAAGTTTCTTTTGGATCAGATTCCAAAAGATCCAACCTTTATCGGATTTAAAACCATACGCCAATGTGGCCAAGATCAGATTGGATTTGACCTGTTCACACAGTGAGAAAGAATCTCACCCGATTCACTTCAGGGCAAAGAAATCTGATTTGGGCCATTTGTCTGCAGTGTGAACTCCGCCTAAGAGCTCAGTTTTTGGCCAAACTAGGGCTGATACAATTAAGCGGATTAATCAATTATTGAAATAATCGTCAACTAATTAGGCAATCGATTAATCGTTAACTGGAGTATAGAGAGTAAAATACGCCTTTAGCTGACAGAGGAACCCACTTAGAGCAGTAATTATACCAAGATTCTAAAAAAAAAACATTTTACATTCCAGATAAAAACTCCTCAAATGGAGAAGTTCTAGTTTCACAATGGTGTAGGAAATGAGAGGGTGGGGGGAGTCCTTCAAACGATACCTCCTTTTCTGATTTGTTGCTATCCCTGGAGGTGTGGTCACAAACTGAGCTGTTAAGGGGCACAGTTTATTGGCATAAATTTCAAACATTTAAACCTTAAATTTAAGATTTAAATTTGACATAAGATAAATATTTAGATTCAGGATATATTTATAAGATTTACATTTGAATATAAATCTAAGATTTAGAAATAAATGTGACATTCATAGATAGATATAGGATGTAGAATTAGATTGAACAAATAAATATAGATATATTTAGACATGGATTTAAAATTTAAATAGAAAATATATCTAGATGCAACAAGTCCTTCCAGAAAGGGACTCACCATTTCCAACACTTCCTTGTGCAGATCACAGCTAAAAAGCAGGAAACACTGCTTATTCCAAACAAGGGCCATTTCTCAATTAACTAGAATGCAAGTACGAACTCGTTTCCTCGCCAAGTGTGTTCTTGAGAAGAACACATGAGAGTCTGGACTTTGGGAGAACGGGAGCACACAGCATAAATATGGGTGAATTGGAACAGAAGCGTACTGATGACCTCACCACACGCTCGGCTTGTCTGGAGCTGCATTTCACCTCCTGTTATTGATAGTCTCTAGATAGTAATAAATTCTTACTTTTTTCATTTAGTGGGGGAATAATAATTGTCACAGTCAGATAAACAAAAATCAAATTAACATTTTGGAAAATAAAACTTGCCATCAGAGCCAATGGTGTAATGACACAACAATAGGCCCTCAAGCAACATTATCTGAGTGGGCCCCATATAAGGTACGATCTCAAGCTGTCAATCTCAAGAACGGAGTCTGCTCTGGTGCATGCTGGGTAAAGAGTGAGCTGTGAGAACAACGTCCGGGGACCTTGTCCGTTCACGGTCTGCTGTTCTTATGAATTGGAATAGTAGCTACTAGGGCTGAGGCTGATGACGTTTCACGAGGACACGAGAATGCACAAGTAAACATTGAGAAACGGCCATAGTTCTACTCAGGATAATGGCTTCCTAGCTTTCTAAAACGGAAATAGCCATGGTAGGAATGCACCCCAGAACTTACTGTGGATTGCCGCTAACCCTGCTATGTGAAATAGAAGCCAGGCATTTGCAGCATGAATTGTTTTGCCGTTTAGAAATGTTCCGGAAACAGAGCAGCAGGTACAGGAATGCTAATCCAGCACAGGGCTATAAAACAGGATTAGTGGCTTTATTGAGGCGACCTCAGGTTCAGTTTGACCTTTTCATCAGAGTTGAATCATAGTTAATACCTGGGACTGTCTCCGTGGTAACTGTTCCTCTGGAGCTACTCAGGTTTCCATATCAACCCATGAGAAAGTATTACCTCCCAAACTATGAAGGCCTTTGGATTAAAACCTGCTCCGTCAGTATGGCTCTAATATCTCCTTTTTGTCCCAAATTAATTATGATTAATAACCATTTATTTAATTTTTTAGCAAATCCTAACATGTTAGTTCATCATATAACTGTTTTTTTTTGCACATTTATATTTATGTTAAGCTAAAATGTGCCAAATGTTGTCTTGAATCACGGATCAGTTATAACCCCATCCTGATAGTTAAGTTATCAAACATTTACATTAAGCTCTCTCACCGCACTGAAATGGATTTAATCCAGATTAAGTGCAAAGACTTTCAACATTGTCTGCATCTTAATGAAAACAATTTTTTCATGACTTGAGTAACTATTTTAGGTGTAGAACAGGCGGAGCATCAGTAAAACCCTTTCAGCTGTGCTCTTCCACCTCTGCTTTGGTTTCCATTGCTTTTAAATGTTTTTTTAGGAAAACTATAAAAAAAAAATAATGAGAGCTGATGTGCTCTTTTGTAACAGCTGTCCAGAGGGTTTTCCAGACTCTTTAAGTCTCCTCTCTCTGTAAAACTATTCTGTTTGCTGCTCTAATAAAAAGACAGGAGAAGTCAGCCAGGAACAACATACTGGAGGTTATAGACTCTCTGGTCTAAAACAAACCCGACCAATCACAGTGCAGTGGAGGCGGGCTTATAATCCAACACCACTTTTCTTTAGCCATACTAGTTAGTTGTGATGTTTTATTGATACCCTTTATTGCATCATGGAAAAGCTTTTTTATACGATTAAAATATCAACAGTTGACTGCTATAAGAGGTTTCTTTTTTTTATCTAAAGTGCATCACATTTGTAGTTTTCTCTTAAGTTTTAAACTGTTTCAGCTGAGGCTAGGGCTGAACTTAATACTCATCAAATAATTTTGTATTCCAATTGAATCATTGCTATAGTAATGATATATAACCTACAGTAATTAAGACAAAACAATATAGATAAATGTTACATTTTCCTATTAAAGATAAAATTGTATCTAACCTCATATATTTACATGAATTAATTTGTAAACATATTTTTTTTAACATGCCTTTTCATTTGCAATTCATTTAAATTGCACATTTTTTTATGTCCTAAATATTAGTTTTTAGATTAATGGATTAAATGATTACTGAAATAATTGACAGCTGCAGCCCTAATGTTAGTCCCGCTTTTGAAATCGGGCTCCACCTGCTCCTTTCCAGACTGATACGCTGTGTCCACGACATAAGTCACTCTAGCTGGCCAGGCCAGTAGTAGTTTTTCAAGCAGAACCAATACTTCTAATTACATGGTATTCTATTTGTCTTCAGAAGTTAAGATGTCTATTTTTAAAGTCAGATATTTCACATAGAACATCCCCAAACATCTTGACAGCTGTAGGATAAATGGGAGGGGATCATATATCAGATTGTCTCCTTCTGTATACACTTTACTCAACACACGTCAAGGGCACCAAAAAAAACTAAATGGACGTCTGACTTCAATGTGCACCAGCTTCCAAGATGAGGTGTTAGTTTGGAGTGAATGCAGCATAAGTGTTTAGAGGACTGTATTTCTTAATGCTGTTCAGGTATATATGTGTGGTATAGCACATAGAGCTGTGTTTATGATCATTAGAATGGCCCCAACCGGCATACAGTAGAGAGTGTAACGGTCTGCTAACTGAAAGCATATTCACCTTAAAGTGGACAATTCAGCATCTTTTAGAAAAATCTTTACAAGCAATATCAAGACTAAAAACACATTTGTTTAGGATTGCCTTCGACTGTTCTAGTTAAACAGTTCAACTGAAACATCATTAGTTAAACTTTTTTATTTTCTTTAGTCCAACTGTTTTTAATATTCTTTTTTGTTTATTTTATTTTTTTTCCTACTTGCTTTGATTCTGTTTTATTTTCCTATATTTTAATCATGTAAAGCACTTTGCATTGTCTTTGTACTGAATTGTGCTATGCAAATAAATTTGCCTTGCCTTGCCTTGCCTTACCTCTCAACAGCAGTTTTCCATTGGACCTTCTGAGTACCACAACATGGTGGGAAAATAGGGGCCCGTTCTGTCCAAAGAAGCCTCAGTACCTAGGTGCTGTGAAAGTTACCAGAAGGTTATGAATATAATTAACAACTAGAACTGGAAGTTATAGTTAATTAATAGGTAATTCAAATCAAGGGTAAAACTAGTTATTTATTATCAGTTGAATGATTATAACTGTAATTTGCTTAGTGACCAGGGTTTTAGCCTCCTAAAAGGTTGGACTCCTGAAACCGGCTGTTAAACATCCAGTTGTCTTTTACCAATTTAGTTATTTAGGCTATGGCAATCAGCAACGTTATTAACCACCAACCAAATAAATGTGTCCCTGTTCATTCGGATGCTACTGAAAGGGTGAATCCAGCCTGTGTGATAAATCGTTCACTGTGTAAAATAAAAACAAATGACTCGAGTTAAAATACAGTGGTACCTTTATTAGCTACAATCACACAGTATTGTACCTAATAACTAAGCAAACACTAAACACTACTGATAATAAGCAAAATTAAAGAAATAAAAGGGTAAGAGGGGTTTAAGAGTTTGTTCAAAGTCTGAGGAATGTTCGAAGTTTAAGGCTGGAAGCATTTGAAAGTGTCCTTTATAATAGCAGCAGATAAATGTAAATATACCCTGACACAGAGATGTTAACTACAGTGAAAACAGTTAAGTTTCATTCAGTTTATGGTGAAACATGAATAATGACTCAGAAATGCATTAAACTATGATGAGGCTGAGAGCCCCGTTAGCTTAGCTGGCCCCAGGGGTTCTGGTTCTGGTCGGGTCCAACTGAAACAAAGAGAGGGTTAGCTCATGATGTAACAGTTAGCTTCAGCAGCCTGTGACTCTTTAGGTCTGTAGTAAGCGTTAGCGTTAAGTTAAACCTTTAAAACAATCAACAGTTGAATTAGAAAGCTTATTTCAAATAAAACACCAGCACAACTATCTTTTCTACCTAGTTCACCCAAGCAGAGCAGTAATTACGAATCAGGTGGAAAGGAGGGCTAAGGTTGATGTTAACGTTTTGGTTCGGTGGAGTGAAGGCCTTTGGCTCTGTCCAGTGTTCTGCAGCCCCGTCTTCAGTCCAGTCCGTTCATCCAACAGCAGCAATAATAAGAGGCATTTTGCAAGGATGTTAATTTTATAACTCACTGTAGCATGTGGGTTGTCTCCCTTTTAGCTACGGTGGTTAGCTTGTAGCCGCATCCTCCAGCAGCTCCTGGGTGCGGCTCCGTCTCTCCGTCTCAGGCAGTCATAGTCTGGCGGCTTCTAACGGTTCCTTAGGCGAACAGCAATTGGGGGCCACGTTGTTTGGCGGTTAGCAGAGCTGGATTAGCTCTTGTCTGTGGCTGCTGCAGCAGGATTAAGGAAACGCTGCTTTCAACTCAGTTAAAATCTGACTTGATCCAGCAAGCGCAGACTTCTCTGGGAGGATTTGGTTGCTACATAGAGTAGCCTTCAGCTGGAAGTGCTTTGTATAGCCTTTAGCCTGACTGAGCTACAGGCAAAATAGAACGCTAATATGGGAAGTGTGTGTATCTTCAGAGGGGCCTAGTTCCGGTTACATCAGCGACACTGAATCACAACATAGGGTTAACCTTAACTTGGCTGTTTTAACACCAAAATTATTATTTGTTGTTTTTGTTTGTTTGTATTATGGGTTTAGAGGGGACTATGGGGTTTGCATGGATGGGTTTTTGATTGACTTAAAAAACTTAAGGCTCCCCATAAAAAATGTGGCTAGAAGAGCAATCAAAAACCATCAGAGGCTCACTATCCTGTCCGATTCTCGATAAGAACGGGTTATTTGTTCAGTCATGTCCTAACTGTCCAGGAATCACTTCCAAACTGTGGTCTGAAGAGTTTTAAACAGAGCTGTTTGGTTTTTTTTTTACTTTTTTTCCCCAGCCAAGCTAGACAATAATGTCTGATCTGACCTTGGGATGACTTTGCTTGGAATTTCCACTCCAAAGTGCACTGCTAGCTGTTTATACTGTTTTCAACCTGCAAATATCTGACATATAACAGCCACTGTGGGGATCTTTTACTTGCAATTTTCCATCTGTAACTAGAAGATTTTCTCCTCAGAAATGTTCCTGTTTTACATAATCTACTCGTACTTCCTCCTCCTCCTGCTTCTCAGCTCAATGCTGAGCCCCATACAGAAATTCTGAAGCAAAGCTAAAGTGAAGTAGACGCAGGAACAGAGTCCAGACTCTCTGTTGACCTTCAGTGTGGAAAGCTGTGGGGAGGGCGGTAATAGTGGCTGACATAGTTTCCAACCATTATTTAGACAAGACATCCTCTTATTACATATGCAGTGTGATTTATAATTTTATTTCTTTTCAGTTAGCTATAATAAGGTCCTGGAGGCATTGCTTAGTGGTTAAGGAGTTGGTTAGCTTGGTGTTCGACAGACTAAAGACGCATAAACATCCTGTGTAAAATCCTGTTGCACAAAACAAATGTTCACATTCCTGAAGGTCTTTTTTTGTTCTTAATTAAAACAACATGGAGCAGCAGGTCCAGCTGGGCTCAACAAGAACCAGTGACCCAAATTCTGGTCTGGACACTGACCCTTACAGAGTCCATACTCTCTGGCTCTATTGGTTTGCTGTCTCCAGTGGATGCCCACACCCACAACATCATCTGGCTTGTTTTTAGAGCATAAACACAATCCATGTGTGGGAGGTTGTTTTTTAATCCACAGCAGGTTTATGCAGCTGTATAGACAGCAACAAGGAGCCTGCTGAATCCCATAATCCTGAACCTTTCCTCTTACGGTTACAGTTTAAATGTACATTTATTAGACATGTTTATTTAAACGCCTAAGAAACTGCCAAACAGAACAAGACATTAAGACAAAGTTGTTTGTTTAAAGAAGTCGGTTGCACAGCTTTACATTCTCAGCTGTGATTAACTGTCTTCAGAGCAACAATCATTCCTGGAGACAAAACCGTTTTCGACTTAAAAAAGGGTGAGCAGATGCTCTTGGTTAGGTCTGATGATGGCTTCATCCACATCTCCAGCAGAATGTCTTTCTTTATGCACTGTAAAGTAATTTTTTTTTTTTTTTTGAGTAGCTGCTTCATGAGGCATTGAGGAAGCTGGGCATAGAGCCATTATATGAGCAAAATGTGGATTTAACCTGCAGTAACAGTTCACTACTGATTTTACCTCTATGGTCTTTTCAACAGGATATAGTGAACCAAAAGACATAGTTCAATCAAGACAGGGTCAATCAGAGTTAGTAGAAATGACTCTTTCCTGCCTAAAGGCAGCATGTGGCTCAGGAAAAAAAAAAAAAAAAAGAAACAGCCCAACTCATAGGTCTCATCCACACTGAGACAAGATGAGGTGTAACCAAGAAAATATTAAGTCTTTTAAGCTATTTATCAGACTGAGCAGCGTTTTGAGAGAGGTAAAACCATCATTTTGGATACTGGGTCCCAGAGTAAAAAATTAAAGAGCACGGGTTTCATTTTTCAGTGAGTTCATATGAATCTCATCTTTTTCATTAACAATGACTTTGACCTACCTCTGTTACCCACATACACCTCTCCCATGGCATGTTGCTGTGTTTTTTCTTAGCATTAGCGGTCGGCTCTATTAGTCTGCGTCTAAAAATCTGCCCTAACCCCTCAACTAGTAATGTTATGAGATGAGCCGAGGCATCGATGCGTGTGTTGAGTATTGGAGGGGGCGTTTCCACGAGGCGCGTATCGAGGCTTGCTTCATTTGGGGCAGGAGCCAAAATAGATGACGTCCGAAGCCTCACTACCCCGCCATACCATGTGACCGCTTCAGGAAGTGGTTCAGCTCACCCAGGCATTTAAACAGCCTCTGTATTCAGTCATGATTTGGGAGTTTGTAGGAGAATTGGATAGAGTTTTTATATATTCTACGAATAGATTGGTTGGAAAAACAACCAATCTAGTTGGTTAAAATTAGTTTGGTTAGATTATACAGTATAATGATCAAAATCTGAGTGTGCCACTGGTTACAGATGTTATGGGTTTTAAGTAGTATTGCTTTCTGGAAAGCTGTCATTTCGCTTTCACTGTCTGATTGAGCTTATTTCGCTAATTTGGCAAAACAGTGTACCTTAAATGATTGTTCTCTTCTAAGACATTTTACACACAAAAAAGCTTATGAAAGAAAAAACAAAGAAAGCAATTGCAAAAAATAAGAAATTACATTTCTAACTGTAGTTCTGCACTCCACCAGTAGGTGGTGAGATGTTCACATGACGCTTCATGAACTGTGGGGAGCGTTGAAGCAATTTGGCCAAACGGTTCAATGCCTCATGAGGCTTCATCTCACCATCACTACCCTCAGCATTATAGAGCAGGGACTATAGAGTGGACTTTATAAGGATCATTCATACAGATGATCACTACGTTTCACTGCCTGTTGGTAATGTGACTCCGCCTCCCAACACAGTGCCTATGCCCCCAAAACAACTCCTATGATGCTTGTCCTTACCCGATCCGTCCTGGAAGCACGATCTGTCCTGCGCATACTCTAACAGATCCGTGTGTCCATCAATAATGTCATTATGTTACTAAATTTACTTATTTCAATCCTTTACTCACTAAAGAATGGTAATACACATCTGAGACAATTTTTATGCTTTTTACATTTTCTTCGTCAAACTGCTTCTCTAACGCCATTATCGGACATGCTCAGGGCAGTCCGGCAAAATATGATTAAACTGTGTTTATCTGCATTTTATTTGTTTCTGTCTTCAGATTATGCACTATATACCGTAAGGTTAAAACGAAACGAAAACATAAAACTCAAAAAGACTAGATTTATGTTTGAATCCAAAGCCGAAAAAATTAGCTCCTGGAAGCAGCGTAGGTTTCTATTTCCGGTTAAAACAGAAAGAATTTTAAGGCATTTATTTTCTCAGGAAATACATTATTAACATTTAACACATTAAATTTTAGTACGCTTACTATTTTGGGAGAGGGAAAAACATAATTTATGTCTTTTCAAGAAAATAAAATGGAGGGCGACCCGGATGTTTATCTGGATACACAAATGAGCTGATGGTGCATGCGCCGGACTGATGTTTGCAACTATAGCTCTGGTGAATTTCAATGGTGAAGTCCTCTGGAAATCTTCAGTAATTGTTGTTAAATGCAGATGTGTCTTGTAGTTCCCATTGATTTTGCTTGTAAAGTGGTGAGAATGGCGCTAGGCTTACCGCACTGTGATGCCACTGCCGGAAGATGTCAGGAGTGAGATGTTACTATATTTGGGCAAAAATGGCCGCTACCAGACTCTGTGATGGCGACCAAATTTTTTATTTTTTATTTTTTTCTGATTAATTCGCTAAATTAATTAAATCACAGCAAACGATCTGGTTGAACTGTAAAGTGCCTTGAGATGACGTGTTGTGAATTTGGCGCTATATAAATAAACTGAATTGAATTGAAACGTATAAATAATGATCCATTGATTATTCCTTGCTGACCGGACTTTTCCTTTAAATCTGAAAACATAAAACTGGGATTTGAAATAAAGGTAAAATCTCAGAAACTTTTTGGACTTATTTTGAGCGACTTCACTGTAAGCTTGGAGACTTAATTGTAACTTGGGAAGAAATGACTTGATCCTGCCTCTAATAATCAATTAGTTCATTAACAACACTTGACCAGCTGATCGTAACAGAAAACCTTAAAGCCAATCTAAAACTTTCTTTTTTTATTTGTATTTACTATGCATCGTAATAAAATACAGAATGCAGGGGGCAATTTGTGTAGAGTTCAAACTACTCATAAAATATAAACTCTAGTCAACTGAACTCTGTCAATCACCAGCCTGAAAATGACTGAAAAGCAGCCAAAGTTAAAGACAAAAACCTTTAAAGAAGCCCAAGATTTAAACTATTATATGATATTGGAAGCTTGGAAGAAACATGTAATCTATTGTTTACTTTTTGACTCTTTTGGAAATAGATGGTACAAAAACTGTTGTGGCGGTCGGTGATTTTTAGAGGTCATATTTACTTTGTGGCTGACTTTTTGGCGTCAGTGTTTTCTTTTTGAGGAAGTGAAACCTTGAAGGCGGCATATCTCTTCATAGTTTAAAAAAGGGGAAGCAGTAGCTGCCTGCATACAAATGGGCCTTTAGGTTGGCAAATACCAGCTACCATAAAAAACCTTAGTGTTCATAACATCATCAGTCTCATTGGTTAACTTAAATTGAGTCTCTTTCTCTGTCTGCAGAGTCTAAAGCAGAGGTCTTCAAAAGGGGGTCCACGACCCCTAGGGGGTCCTTGAAGGTACTGCATGGGGGTTGATTAGACTTTTTTGTTCATATTCCCCCCTGCATTTTTTTTTACTAATTGAAATGTCTTTAAATCCACATTAACATGAATTCAACAGACTGTAGTAAACAGATAAATGGAGGCAGAAGATGTCTTTCAGTCTTTCAGCGACACACAGGCGCTCTTTCAAGCTGGGCACCGTTTCATTCACAACACCTGTCCCATCAACCAGGAATCAGAATCAGAAATACTTTAATAATCCCAGGGAGAAACTACTTTAATTACATTAGTCCATCTGTAATAGAGTGACTGTAGGACCAGTTTGATATAACACAATTTGGCTCCATCTCGCCATCAGTTTGGGGGTCCGTGGCCTGGAAAACGTTTAAAACCCCTGCTCTAAAGTATGAACTCATCTTTCTTCTGTTGAGTAAACAGTAATACTCATACAGAAGGACATTTATTGTTTTGGTATTCATCTTTTTCTAAAGATTTGTAAAAGATATTAGATAAATATAGCATCTATTGTATGTTCATATGCTGAAGAACGGAACATTTGAAGCAGGGGGATCTGCAACACAATCACATTTAAAGGAGTCATAACCTGTTGTTTAATTAACATTTTATTTATTTTTTTTGCTTTTAAAATTGTCTTTAAGTTCATGTTTAATCAGTTTTAGGTGAAATAACACATTAAACGGAGCTCAAATTAAGCCTTTTTATACCCGTTCTTTCTTGCGAGATAACGCATGAGACAGTGAGTTGTGTGTGAGTTAATTTAGATGTAGAATTAGCAACATTAACAGTTAGCTGTTATTGTGTTTAGCAATTTTTCCCAGACCCTTACTTAAGCTACATGTAGCCTCATTAAAACCTGATTTAATGTTTAATCTCTACACACCCCTGATTTTACTCTATGCCTTTAAATTTAGGCCAAGTTTCACCCACATGTTGAAAAACCCAATAAGTTACGGATAATTATGCTTACATGTTTACCTATTTTACCTATTACCTATTTAATCGATCCAGCTAAGGCGATAGAATGGTGAAAGATGCTTAATTTCTTGCACCTCAGTGCAAAACAGCTTGTTGTGCACCTCAGTTTAAACTGTATGTTTCTCCAGCTAGATGGTTCAACTCTACACATTAATAATGTGTGTCTTTTTCTTTGAACAGATAGCTGCTTGGCCAGAGACGGGGTGAACTTTAGGATGACCAGCGGATTGAAGAGTGCATTTCTCTACGCCACCAATTCCTTTGACGTCAGGAGGCTCCTAACTTTGGACTGGAAACCTGGCAACATGCTGGGAAAGAGCCACTGAAGGCTCAAAAACATCCATTAGGGTAAAAACTGAGTCTTGCAGAGCTCTACTTAAAGTAACAATCATAAAGTGAAAGCAATTGTTGCAACTTCAAACTGCACAGGGAGCTTAGGACTTAAAACACAAATACAAAACACATACTTATAGTTTCTCATTTGATAGTATGTACAAAATTAAATACATCACAAGTAAAAAAAAATCCAGCATATTGTGGTTTATAACATAAAATAATTTACTAAGATAGCAGACGAAGCTAAATTCGTTATTTGGTCACGTGACTCACTGAGGTGCTGTAGGATACCGTGACGCCAGTTTAGTCAGAAAGTAGTCATTTCACATAGCGAGTCAATATTTATTCAGCTTTGTGATGGAGTTTTTATCCTTAAATGAGGATAAATATGAAGCAGTCAGAGTCTTAGTGGTTTTATTAATGCTCACTGGTTTAACCACCGCTGCTAAATGTTCTTCGATCTTATGCAGAGCCGGTGGAAGTTATTTATCTTTCAGAACATTGAAGCACAGCTTTAATTAGGGGCGACAGTGGCGTTGGATGTAGGAGTTTGCCCTGAAATCGAAGGGTTGATGGTTCAAGCCCTGACTCTGACTTTCAGTGTCGTTTTGTCCTTGGGCAAGACACTTCACCTGCATTGTCTACTGATGGTGGTCAGAGGGCCCGGTGGCGCCAGTGTACGGCAGCCCCGCTTCTGTCAGTGAGCCCCAGGGCAGCTGTGGCTACAATGTAGCTTGCCACCATCAGTGTGTGCGTGAATGGGTGAATGAGTGTAGTGTAAAGCGCTTTGGTCAAGTCTCCTGACTTGAATAAAGGCGCTATATAAGTACATGCCATTTACCATTTTACCATTTAATTAGTTTGAACCAGAGTCTAACCTTTTTGTTTGAAGAGGGGATCACAGGATTGGTTCTGTGGTGGCTGGGTTCGGTTTGTTGGGTTCGTGGTGCTGCAGCCGGGCGTGAAGGCTAACGGCCTGTGTGCGGTGCTGGTGGTTCTGCATAGCAGGCTATGCTCCTCTGCTGAGCCTGGATGGGGAAGGCGGTCCCTCGGTAATCCGATTACAGCAGGCGGTCCAAGCACCAGATCCTTTCTGCTGTTTTCCAGGTGGGAAACATTGCCCTTAGGATGTGGTTTTTACCTGTTTTTTAGCTCATGGCTCCATGGCAGTGGGGTTAGAGCTGTGGGTCACCGACTGCGGTAACTGACTATTATCCATTGTGGTTTTTGCTCTGGAGCCCGGACCATAATGATATGGGAAAATCCGTCTGGATCTGCAGCTATACTAAACCATGCAACTAGCTAGGGTTTGTTGCTTTATGAAATAAAATATATAAAAAAACAAAAAACAATGCTTTGAATCAGCTTTATTGCCATCAGGTGCTTTATTAAAGCTATACAACAAAGAAAACAAGCTGTTAATACTTTGGTATATTGAATCCAACTGATGCTGTGAGAGCAGGATTGATGATTAAAGAATCTGCCGTGAAGTGACCCGAACATAGTTTGCTGTATTGGATTGGACGCCGAAGATTTTTGTCTAATCTATTTAATTTCCGGATCAAAATTTGGCGCAAAACCGGGTCATTTAGTTAATTAAAGATTCCTTTTCCCGATCCAAAGCCATTCCTTCAATCGGCAGCAGTACAATAGACCATTGTAATGATGTTTTAACCATCCTTTCAGAGTGCTTAACCATGCATAAAGTAGTGGGTCTATACACCTGCTGGAGGACTTTTACTACACTGACGTATCAGCTGGGTTTCGTCACACGACTGCTCTCACCGGAAACGCATTATCGCTAGAGGCGCCCAGCACACTGTCGAATTCTCTCAATTTTTATTACTTGAAACATTTTTAGCGTGATTTAGATCAGCCACATAGAGAAAAGAAAGCATAATCTACCATCACACAAGTTAAAACTGCTCTAGACGCACTATTTTTCCTCTCTATTAAAACTTTAAGGCGATTATGTTCCTTTTTCACCTCTCACTCGTAGACAGCTGGAGATAGGCACCAGCACCCCTCGCGACCCTGCTTGCGATAAAGCGTGTTTGAAAATGGATGGATGGATGTTCCTTTTTTCTTTCCTATGTACGAATGCCTGATTGTTCAGTTTTTGTGTCTATGAACAAATACTATTTGGTAGCCCAAGTTTCTGGGATCACATCATAAATTTTATCAGTCGTTTAGAAGAAGTTTTTGTTTTCTACTATAGAAATAAATTGATAGGTTGAAATGGACCTGTTGGGATAAAAAAAAAAAAGTTCTGGACAATAAATTGTCCCAGAAATTATTGCAACAAACTATATTATTGTTATTTAGTTTGAACCCGAAATGTTCCCATACTGCAGATGTAGCCCTTGGATTTGACAATAATTTAATCTCTATTTTTCCAAACCTCGACTAGCATTTATCTAGCTTAGTAGTGCTTCATCACTAGTCTGTCATGCTGACTCACTACACTGAGGGAACAATTAGGGGAGGTGTCAGTGGAGACAGATACACGGGAGTGAAAACTTTTTGTCATCTAGACCGGAGATCTTCAACAGGGGGTCCGTGACCCCTAGGGGTGTTATAACTTTTGTTAGCATAATATTACAAATTTATTCTCGTAATGTTACGACTTTATTCTCTTAATTTTACGAATTTATTCTCGAAATTGAAGAAAAAAAAATTCTAAACCTAATACTTCTTCGTAGAATAGAAAATATTGACAGACAATTTTTTTTTTTATCTTAAAAGCTAATGTTTATATATTTTCTTATAAAATTACTGCCCTTAGTGGGTTACTCTTTCAGTTAAAGGCATGTTTTAGAGTCTCAATACCCAAGTTAAAGATTAATCGATTACTGAATTAGCTGACAATTTTTTCAATAATCAGTTAATTTGATTGTTTCAGCCCTAATTTAAACATCTCATAAAAAGGGATAACTGGCTAAACAAAATAAGTTTGATGTTTCACCTACAACATCACTGCTGTTATCAGAGGTTCATGTGATTGGCTTACTGTCTAAATCATTGTGTATGTGGGGTGTGTACTTGTTAGCGGCTGAAACCGGTGAGATATCTGATCATTTCCTGTCAAAATAGATACATAAATAAAAAATACAGTGGGGTTACCAGACCACAAGTAGGTGGTAAATGAAGATCCTGTATATTTGTCTAAGTATCAGAAATACATAAATTTTAATCTTGTTTTGTGCAAATGTGGATCCTGTGTGTTTCATCTGTGTATTTGAGATTTCTGAGAGCTCCATAACTATGAACTTCCTCTAAGGCATCTGAAAGATACAGCTTGTTCAGATCAACTGACTCAATAATGGTTCTTTTTATTCAAGACAAAACAAGTTTGCTAGGTCAGGGGAAAAAAAAAAAAAAACACACCCCATGGTCAGATTTTGTTTTTCTTTTTTTTTCTTTTTTTTTTTTTGCTGGAATCCACCTGATCATCTGAAGCAGACAGCTTCAGACTTTGTAAGTAAAAAGTCACGATGCAAACACTGCTTTACACTACATACAGTGAGGAAAATAAGTATTTGAACACCCTGCTATTTTGCAAGTTCACCCACTTAGAAATCATGGGAGGGTCTAAAAATTGTCATTGTAGGTGCATGTCCATGATTTTTTTTAACTATTTATTTGTTTGATACAGCTGAAAATAAGTATTTGAACACCTGAGAAAAACCAATGTTAATATTTGGTACAGTAGCCTTTGTTTACAATTACAGAGGTCAAATGTTTCCTGTAGTTTTTCACCAGGTTTGCATATACTGCTGGAGGGATTTTGGCCCACTCCTCCACACAGATCCTCTCTAGATCAGTCAAGTTTCTGGGCTTTAGCTGAGAAACACAAAATGCGAGCTCGATCCAAAGATTCTCTATTTGGTCTAGGTCTGGAGACCGGCTAGGCCACGCCAGAACCTGGATATGCTTCTTCCAGAGCCACTTGTTGGTAATCCTGGCTTTGTGCTTCGGGTCATTGTGATGTTGGAAGACCCAGCCTCCACCAATCTTCAATGCTCTGAGGAAGGAAGGAGGTTGTTCAAAATCTGGCAATCCCTGGCCCCAGTCATCACCTCCTTGATACAGTGTAGTCACCCTGTCCCATGTATAGAAAAACACCCCAAAGCATGATGCTACCACCCCCATGCTTCACAGTAGGGATGGTGTTTCTTGGGATGTTACTCATTTTCCACGGTTAGTGGAATTATGACCAAAAAGTTATATTTTGGTCTCATCTGAACCCATGACTTTCCCCCATGACCCCTCTGGATCATCCAAATGGTCATTTGGAAACTTAAGATGGGCCCTGACATGTGCTGGTTTAAGCAGGAGAACCTTCCGTGATTTCAAATGCATGATTTCTAACCATGACTTCTTAGTGTATTACCAGCAGTAACCTTGGAAACGGTGGTCCCAGCTCTTTTCAGGTCATTGACCAGCTCCTCCTGTGTAGTTCTGGGCTGATTTCTCAACTTTTTTAAGATCATTGAGACCCCATGAGCTGAGAACTTGCATGGAGCCCCAGTCTGAGGTATATTGACAGTCATGTTTAGCTTAATCCATTTTCTAATGATTGCTCCAACAGTGGACCTTTTTCACAGAGCTGCTTGGCAATTTCCCCAAAGCTCTTTCCAGCCTTGTTGATGTGTATTATTTAGTCTCTAGTGTCTTTGGACAGCTCTTTGGTCTTGGTCATGTTAGTAGCTGGATTCTTACTGATTGACAGGTGCATCTAATTTAGGATAATTAATGAAGTGGAGGTGGACATGTAGGCCCCGTCCACACGAAGTCAAAACGAACACGAAACGCAAATATTTTCCAGAACGGTCGTCTTAAAGACGGAGACGTAAAATAAATGTTATCGACCACATGAATGCTTGAAAACGCTGCAAAATGTATGCCAGACCTGTAAGTGGCGCTGTGGTGCCAAAGAAAAAATAGGCGAAAACAGGCAACCATTCAACACAGTACGGCGCCATTGTTGTTGTGATACTGTGTCGCGCATGCGTGTTTAGAGGCGACGCTATGACACATGCGTGTAAGAAAAAAAATGCTTCGTATGGATGAGAGGCTGGTTTGGTGAAAAATTTGTGAATTTAGTCCAGGGTTTGACTTCGTGTGGACGGGGCCTTAGAAAGCAGACTAGCAGGTCTTTGAGGGTCAAAATCTTAGCTGATAGACAGGTTCAAGTACTTATTAGCAGCTGTATCATACAAATAAATAGTTAGAAAATCATACATTGTGTATTTTCTTTTAGATTGATGTCTCTCACTTGGACACACACCTAGGATTACAATTTTAGACCCCTCCATGATTTCTAAGTGGGATAACTTGCAAAATAGCAGGGTGTTCAAATACTTATTTTCCTCACTGTAGACCAGCACCCATTAAACTGTAAAATATAGCCAGCTGTGGTTTTTAAGATCTGTGACACGCAAAGCAGTTCGAGTTTCAGTAGCTAAATTAAGCATTACACAATCCTGCATACTTTGTGCAACACTTATCTCTGCTTTTCTCTGTGCACTCTAGAGTTGAGCTTAGGGAGTTGCTGCACACTTCCTCTCTGTTAGATAAAAGCGCCTGTGTGGACCAGAGGACAAACGGAGCGATGCTCATGCCTGGAAGCTCTGTGATCCTTAGCCAGGAAGGGAAGGGCAGCTTTAATAGTTCCAGTCTGGCTGGATAGGGAATCAAATGCACATCAAAGAATAGTTTAAAAAGGTAACAACCGAGAAATATCTGTAAAAGCAGTCAGATGTAACAAGAAAAAAAAAAATGGACTTTTGTACTGTTTAAATGCATTTGGATAGTCAGGTTTTATGTATGCAGCTGTGCTAGTCTGTCTGAGGTGGAAAATGTATTTTGAGGACATGGGAAAATAATGTGGGAACAAAGTGGCTTGAAATGTGAAGAAAAACAGAAGAAGGTAACCAGAGGAAGAAAGCTGGGGCCAAAAATCAATGAATGAAGCAATTATCCTGGATTTAGAGAGCCAGGGAGGTGGAAAAAGAGGCTGATGTTCAGAGCGTGTAGGGAAGGAAAAATCAGACATAACAGAACCATGCAAGCGGCCAACAGCTTCGTAAGGCTGACTGTGGCTAAAGGAGGAATTTCCTCAGGCTGGGCTTCAGCTGAAAGTGTCTGAGCTTAAATGTTTTCGACCCACAGATCTCCCTCTTCACCGAACGCCGCTTCAGGCTTAGAGGATCCCGAGCCTCGCTAACAAAAAGACCACATGGACTCCAGCACGCCATCAGAAAGCCCCTTCTGTGGCCTCACCAACAGGAGCAGCAGCTTTTTCAAGGTAAGGACAAGATAGACACAATTATCAAAGCGAACATCATTTCCTGCACAACAACATGTTTGTTTTTATAGGAAGATGTGACTCAACACCAGGACTGTCTGGGAAAAACAGGAAACGACTGTTAAGGGGTTTTGTTTTTGTTTTGAAGAAGTTAAACCAAAACCAGACACCTTTACTTGAATTAAAATCCAAGTTAACTGTCACTGAATGCCTCTCTATGACAAAAGCTGATAAAGCAGTTTCCAGTCAACAGAAAAAAATAAATTTGTTAGTTTAACTGAGTGAGAATCAAAAAGAGACAAAAGTATCAAACATGGGAAAATATGGAGAGATATCTAACTAACTAAATTAGCGTTTGCATCTGTACCATCCCACTAAGCTACAGACATCTTTTCATCATATAGAATTCCCTCATTAAAACTCTATGATTATGGTCTAATTTATACTTCCATCTACATCAAACAGTGTAAATGCAGCATTTTGCTAAAGAATATAAAAATGTAAATAGTTTTTAAGAGTGCTGTATGAAGTTTGAATTCTGCCATAAGTGCACACACATTATAAATACTCATACAAGCTAGAGCCCGTCCGATATAGGATATTGAAGGTCGATGCTGATATACATTGGCTGATAGCCAATATCGACCAGAATATTTAAAGAAAAGAAAAAAAAACCCGAAAATGGACATACACGGGATATGCGCTGTCCAACTATAGTCCAACTCAAATCCTCATAATAGCCAAAAATATAATTCAAGACAAAGAAGAGAACCTGGAACTATAGAATTAAAAAAAAAACATCTTTGATTTGAGCAGCGTTAGCATAACAGTATAAATACAATCACTCTTTGTGGTACTGATTCTACGGAAGATGATTAGGGCCACAGAAAAAAAATAAAAACTTACCTGATTTTTAAATTTTATTTCAGTACAATATGAGAAAAACTCAGACTTTTTTCCCCCATCTTAAACTGAAATAATATTTTGATAATATTAATAATATTCTTCTTTGTTTCAGATATTGCCTTAAATTTTTGTTTTGTTTTGCTTAGCTGGTCCTGGAGCCCTGGCTCAAAGTTTTCTATCTAAGGAAAACCAGTTGATTTGCATCGACTCTTGACTAGATTGCAATCCCTCACACTAAGCATGCTTGTAGCGATAGTAGAGAGGAAAAACTCCCTTTTAGCAGGAAGAAACCTCCAGCAGAACCAGGCTCCGTGTGAGCGGCCATCTGCTGAGGCCAACTGGGGTTCAAGGAGACAGAAGCAGAGACACAAAAAGCAGCTGTAAAAGGCGGCCCGTCCAGGAAACACAGCCAGGCAGACGAGCTCAGAGCCAGCTCCTATGCCAGAGGATGGAGAGAGCACATCCAGTTAGTCACAGTCAGAGAAACAGGACTACACTGGAAAAAAGGGCCGATCTCCAACATCTATAAACAAAGGTAATGATGGCAGCAGCACAGCTGATATTTCTCTCCAGGATGGAGTCACAGCCACAGAGGAACAAACGAGGCGAAGCTACTATGAGAAAAAGCAGAGAGAGCATACCGTTAGAGATTGAACTAACAGATTCTGCAGAGTGGGAGAATAGAGATAGAATGAAGCAGAAAGATGAAATAGGGGTCCCTATGTCTTCCAGCAGTGTAAGCCTATAGCAGCATAACTATAGAGATAGCTAAGGTAAATAGCTAGGATAACATGAGCCACTCTAACTATAAGCTTTATCAAAAAGGAAAATTTTAAGCCTAGCCTTAAAAGTAGACAGGGTGTCTGCCTCACGGACTAAAACTGGTAGCTGGTTTCACAGGAGAGGAGCCTGATAACTAAAAGATCTGCCTCCCATTCTACTTTTAGAAATTCTAGGAACCACCAGTAAACCTGCAGATTGAGAGCAAAGTGCTCTGTTAGGAACATAAGGAACAACAGGAACATTCAACAGATGAGCATTTAAAAAACGTAAAACAAGTGTCTCTACTCATGATAACAGACTGGATAAAGGAAGGTGTTTAGTATCCAATTCATTTTTAAGATTCAATCAAAAAAACAGCTGAAAAGTTCCCTGCCCCAATAAACTCAAGGAACTAAACTAGATGTAAGTATAAATGCTGCAGCTTTTAAAACATTCAAACAGGATTACAACTAAATACATGAGGTGGAGCCTTTTAGAAGAGGAGACCCCAACTCTGCCTGCATGTCAGCTTAAAGTTTGGTGGGACACAATATAATAATCCAACTTTTCTATAAATTGTTTCTATAAATTATAAATTATGTTTATTACAAAAAGCTATAACTTACACAGAGCTAAAATGCTAATGTTTGCTGAACCTAGCACTTATAAAACCCATCTGCTCATCTTAATAAACCCTAAGAGCATGTTTCCATGAGAACGTTTGTTGTCCTACGTGCCCGCCCTACGTGCTCGCCCTATGTGCTCGTCCTACATGCCCGCCCTTCGTGCCCGCCGTACGTGTTTGCCCTACGTGTTTGCCCTACGTGCCCGCCCTACGTGTTTGCCCTACGTGCCCGCCCTACGTGCCCGCCCTACGTGTTTGCCCTATGTGCTCGTCCTACGTGCTCGTCGTACGTGCTCGCCCTACGTGCTCGCCCTACGTGCTCGCCCNCGCCCTACGTGTTTGCCCTATGTGCTCGTCCTACGTGCTCGTCGTACGTGCTCGCCCTACGTGCTCGCCCTACGTGCTCGCCCTACGTGCTCGCCCTACGTGCCTGCCCTACGTGTTTGCCCTATGTGCTCGTCCTACGTGCTCGTCCTACGTGCTCTTCCTACGTGCTCGCCCTACGTGCTCGTCCTGCGTGCCCGTCCTACGTGTTTGCCCTACGTGCCCGCCCTACGTGTTTGCCCTACGTGCCCGCCCTACGTGTTTGCCCTAC
>NW_015150947.1:35853-40091 GCF_000732505.1 Cyprinodon variegatus
CCTACGTGTTTGCCCTACGTGCCCGCCCTACGTGTTTGCCCTACGTGCCCGCCCTACGTGTTTGCCCTATGTGCTCGTCCTACGTGCTCGCCCTACGTGCTTGTCCTACGTGCTCGTCCTACGTGTTTGCCCTACGTGCTCGCCCTACGTGCTTGCCCTACGTGCTCGCCCTACGTGTTTGCCCTACGTGCCCTCCATACGTGTTTACCCTACGATTTCGTCCTACGTGCCCGCCCTACTTGTTCGCTGTCTGGGGTGAGCTGCAGTTCCAGACAGTCATTGAAGCTCACCTTTCTCACTGCGGTTCTTTGAAAATGGCCAAGGGTCGTAAGAGGAAAAAGTGTCGAAGAGTATGAGAAGAAAAGAAAGGCCTCAGGAGAAGCAGATGTATTCCAGAATGCTTTGTGTGGAGAAAACCAAACTAAGAAAGTAAACTGCCTTAAATTGGCTCCTTTACAGGATATTCAACCTCCGGAGACAGTACAGCGTCCTTTCTAGTTGCGGCTTGTAACATTAGCAAAGCATATTCAGGGTAATAGCTGCTCTCTTTATTATCAGAAAACTTATTTTAACAGTTATGAATGTGTTTTAACAGGAATAGAAATATGCTCTAAAATGATTACTGTTTGTGGAGTTAGGAAGCTGATGCATTTCTTGCAAGAAAAAGGTTCAAATTTATTTAACATCCTCAGATGGAGAGATCTCCTCAAAACAGCAGTCCTCCCCTTCACGTCATGAAGGAGGCTGTGTGACTCTTTCTTATCTCTCATCACCTTCGTTTGGAGCTTGTGAGGTTCAGAACAGACATATCTCAAAATTTTTTACTCCACATGTTAGATTTAGAACTTCATACAAGCTAAGCTTAGCCTCACTGTTTATAATGAGGAAAGAGATGCTTGAATGAACTCTGGTGTCTTTAAACTATCAGTGCTCTTCAGTTTGGCTTAAATAAAGCAGAAGTGTTCGTTAAGGCGAAACCTGCATGTATGAAGGTGAAAGCAATTTCAGATTAAGAGACTAGAGTCTCAGAGAAATGCCCTCCCCCTTACAGATGTATATTTTGTATTTCTTCTGTTAATTTAAAACATGAACAACAGTGTCTGATGTGGGATGGACCGCTGTGGAAATGACACACATGATGACAGCAGGGAGGGATGGGGGCTTTCATAACTCTCTGAGAGAGTTGCAGATCTTCCACAGCTGGCATTGATCATATCTACCATTAATTTGGTTCGTGCTAAAAGTTAAATATTTCTTGTCAAGACAAAGCTGTTATTGAACTGAATCCAAAACATCTCTCTGCTCTGGAAAAATAACGATTGTCATTAATTGAGAAATCTTTTGCCCAATGAAGCTTTAGCACCTACAGCTTTATTTTCGTATGTCCATCTACTAGAAGCAATCACCTAAATATGTTTTCCTACTGAGAAATAAAACAAACTGGTTTTTGTCTTGTTCTTACATTGCAGTATAAGAAACAGAAACAACAATTGGGAGACAACAAATTTGCATATTCTATTTGGTTTTCTCTTTGGTTTTGCATGATCTGCATGCTTTGGTTGAGGTCATTAGCAAGTTTTCTGCTCATTTGGGTCTGTAAAATGAAGCTACACTGCAAAAACTATCTAGAAATAAGTGAAGATTTCTTAAATTAAGTGAATTTAACCTTAATTTGAGTAGATAAATAAGAGGATTTGCCAATGGTATGAGTATTTTTACTCTTAAAATAAGATAACAAGATAAAAATGCACTTGAAACAAGACAATGCAGTTGTTTTTTCTTATTTTAAATGTAAATTGTCTTGTTCCATTGGCAGAGTGTGTCACTTACTCCCTCAATCCAATAAAAAATGCAGTTATTTTAAGGAAAAATTACTTATTAAGATTTGAATTTTTTTGCAGTGTACATGGCTTTACTGCCTGTTCTGCATTTAGATTAATCATACCCTTTTATCATTTCATATGATTTTCTTTCGCTAAAATGTGGTAGTATGGATGTAAATACTTTGCACAGCCACCATTTGAACCCACCAATAAACAAAAAAAAGTGTGGATTTCTGTTACAGACCTAGACTAAGTAGTGCACGGTTATCATGTGGCTGAAAGTGTGCGATCTCTACCTGCGCCATACATCTGTTCCAAAATGTTTTCCTTTCATTTTCTCAGAGCTGCTTAAATCAAATGCCATCAGAGAGGAATAATCTGAGAGCACCGGTTTTTAATTCTTTGCACAGATTCTGAGCTGGAGTAAGGCCTGTACTTTAACTAGACCATTCTTTGATCAAAGCTATTACCTGTAACCTCTAAGGTCGAAGCAATCATAAACTAATTAAGTAATTGATTTGTGGTTAACTGGAGTATACAGACTCTAACTGAAGAAGAAACACACTTAGAGCTGTAATTATGCTGTAATTGTAAAAAACGTATCTAAACATTTCTCCCTTAAAATGAAAATCTCTTTTTGCCTATAAGTAAGCACCCTCCAGAACCCCTATAAGTAGTATAGTTTTATCTTTTAGCTATTAATTGAAAAAAATAATCAAAAGATTAATCAATTAGCAGAGAAAAGCCTTAAAGTGATCAGAGCTGTTCTCCATTCCACACAGCAAAGCACGTTCCTCCAAATGAAATCAGCTGTAGATGTCAAAATCAGCCTTAAAGATGTTTTCAGTGGAGTATGCTTTAAATATTATATTGTTCTATTTAATTACTATAAACTTTATTAATCTTTTTTACACACAGTAACAGAAATTTCTGCCAGAAAAAGATTATAGCAGGGATTATGTTTCAGGTTGTGTTGAGGTTTTTAGAGGACCCAAAGGCAGATTTAATGAAAAAACATAAAATAAAATATAAAATCCCAAGTCCAGAACAGATCGACAATGAAAACTCAACAACCAAAGGAGTCCAGAGGGAGGAATAAACCAAAAGAATGATGTGGATCCAGCAAAGAATAGATGAAGATGAGGTGTATATATAGCAAATAGAAACAATGGGGGGACTAATTAGCTCATTGGGAGCAGGTGTAGGCAGAAGTAACTAGAAGGAGCTAAGGGAAAGGAGAGTGGCAAAAGGGGGCAACAGAGAGTACCTTAAAAAATAAAACACTGCTTAAATCTAACACAAAAAGGAAAAAAAAAACAATGATCAAGAAAACACAGATTACCATAAATCAAAGTGCAACTGAGCAACCTAAAAAGGAGTTTAAAGAGAAGTCCACAAACGGCACAATCATGACATTGACTTTGGGTTTCAAATTGCTTTGGAAATATGTAAAATACACAATTTAAAGGGATTTGAAATATTCCAAGAAATGACTTAATCTCAAATGAGTTAAATGTGTGCTCTATTGCAGCAGCAGCTAACCAGTGACAAAAAGCAGCACAGGAGGTTCTGTTCTGTTCTCAGTAGGACCTGTTCCCACTGCGGCCAAATGTGGCCCAAAATAAGATGATCTGCAAATGATATTAGTATTTATGCACCCCAAATAAGATATTAGTATATTTCTTGTTTTTTTTTTTTAAACATAAACAATCTTATTCCATTGGCAAGTTTTCTTATGTACCTGCTACAATCAAGGGGAAAATATACTTACCGGTATTTTAGGAAAGACCAACTTAATCATATTTTAATTTTTGCATTGATGCAAATTTGAAAGATATTAGGACTTTAGAGCTCCTTAATAAACAGAGTTAAAACTTTATTCAGGCCTAATTAAAATGCCTATAGTAATCACCAGGATACAGGATATAAGTTTCGTCGTAAACCTTTGCATACAAACCCTTCAAAAGGAGGACTTTAAATGCTGTAGAGCAGAGAACCAATTAAAAATCAGCGGGGTCCCAATAAAGAAAATCAACAACCAGTCTGGAGACATTTTTAATTATAATCCGTTATTTTACACAGAAGATAACACTGTGATAGAATTAGGTGTTTATGCATCCATGTTATACATTGACTTTTTAAATATAAAAAAATATGTTTTTTCATTTTAAAATAGTTTTTGAAGTAGACAACAACAATCTTTCAGTTTGGTTTGCAGACAATTTCCTGACTCACTTTTTTTTTTAATAAAACACCTGAACTGAACTTTTCTTTTTCCTGGCTTAATGAGAGCAGTGGGCTTTATGCTGCCCTGCAAGGATTTAAACCTGGGTTTGAATTGGAGACTAAGCCATTCTAAAGCACATATCAAGGTGCTCATTTTGAGCCTGGATCCATATTTATTTTTGATTCTGT
>NW_015150947.1:41706-45357 GCF_000732505.1 Cyprinodon variegatus
GATGTTCATGTTGCTGCAGTCTGCAGTCTGACCGCTAGATGTCGCTAAAAGTTACACACTGTAGCTTTAACAGGAGAAGCGGTGCAAGATAAGTTAGACACTGTCGTCTGACAACATGCAGTAATTTATAAATGTTTTAAATCAGTTTGGGTCCGGATTAGCCAGCAGGTGGGTCCAGGTGGGTTAGGTTAGTGAGCATCTAATGATCTGCCTTTGAGTCTGTTCAATAAACCAGATGGCATCAAGTCTCCTGCCTGTAAAGGTGTGAAGAGATGCGCCTAACATACATGTTTAAAAGTTGTCTTTGACATGATAAAGGTCTGAAAAAAAATCAGCCTCTGAAGTTGTTAAAATCCTTGCCTCAACACTTCTGGCTGTGTCTCCGTATCCAGACATTTTTTGGTTCTAATAAAAAAGCAGTCAGCTCTCCCTAAAATACCACAATGAAGTTTTACTCCCCTTTTATTCATGCGCTTGACACACAGCACCTGCTGACGCAATTAATGGCTTCTGGTTTTTTCTACCAAGAAAAAAAAAAGTTGGGAAAAACAAGAATTATGAAACATGTTTTTGTCTGTAAAGCTCTAGCACTAACCAATCGTGATTGGTTTGGGTACTGTAGCTTCTTTACTTCTTTGAACCACTCTGCAAAAGTGGTATCTTGGAAATGATTGTTTTTGCTGCAAGAAAATGCCATTTATGGATGGATCAAGTATTATTTTATAATGCATCCTACTGAAATTTATATTAAAATGTATAAAATGTTTAACCGAAAAAACAAAAACAAATTAGACGCGTTATGTAACTAATTATAACAAAGGTTCTTTCTGCAAAGTATTGCCAAAAGAGCTGAATAGAGATATATGCTTTTGTGAATAAAACTGAAAATTTTTTCACAAGTATTTCTTAATAAGCATCCTAATTATCCTATATGTCAATTTATCACATGAAATTAAAATGTGCTGTATTATGAAAAGAAAATAAGCAGTTAGGGAGCATCAATACGTTAGAGTTACACATTTTGTGCTTCAAAAATTTGCCAGCTTTCATAATTATCTCCATTAACTTCACCACCATTCATAATTTTTTTGTTGCAGGAAGTATTGTTACTGTCCAAGTAAAGGATGGGTAGAGAAGTAGTTAGTTAGCTCTGATCACTGAGCATTTTGTGTGCGTTAATTAATAATAATAGCTTCAGGAATTTCTTAATGTAAAGGATATAATGCAGTAAAATATTGTCCCGTTTTGTGTTATTGTTGCTCTGCAGCCAGTGGGTCGTATTTCACTGGAAAATCTTGCTGTCCTTGCAAAACCTTCTACTGCAAATGTAGCCTAAATCTAGCATTATTTGCGGCTCCTCACATCAGGAAGTTTGTCTGCACTTAGGGGTAACAGGATGACGGTATTTCCTCAACAGTTTTATTATCTTTAACAACTCTGTGAAAACTGTGTCTGTATGTGGGTAAGAACCAAACTCATAGTTTCCCATTGACTCCATTAATTGCTTTAACAGCAGCCCATGCATAGAAACGCTTACCTCCTCTACTGTAACACACAGGCCTAAAGGAGCCCAAATCGCATGAGAGCTGCAGCTCTATAATTAGGTCTGTTTACTGTTGTAGCCTGAGTCTGAAGACTGAAATGTAGAAACAAACCGGGATGAATGATGAATGAAGGGTTCATGAATGTCAGCAAAACACCAAACCTTTGTTTTTGAGTTGCGTGTATCAGTCAGTTCCCTTTTTTTAAAGGTTTGGCCCAGATTGAGTCATTTAACAGCCTTGAATGCCTGCTGACCCTCACTTCATCTTTGCGGTTTCTACAGCCTGCTTAGTTTTATTCAACATGCTTAACCACGCGTTCCGTAGCAAAAGCCGTCCCTATGCTTTCCACGGCCAAAAAGAAAAAATGTTGTGTTCTTTAAATAATCTGTACATGCAGGCTTAACTCCCTGTTTTTCTGGAAGTGTTTTTCTAAAGTATAAATGTATTTAAATTGTTACATTGTATATTCTAAAAGGTGCTCAGTTAAAACGTCACACTAACCGTCATATATATAGTATAATAGATATGTTTTATTTCAGCAACTAGTTGAAACGTTACATTGATTAATTACATACAAACGTTCCTGTTAAATATCCTGATTTCTTGCCTACAGCTGTTAAAAACACTTTTAAGATTACAATATTTCATCTGTACAAAAAAAGGCATTTTTGATACAGCAATGTAGAGATACTAATAAGGTATGTTAAAGAACAGCTTATGCATTATTTTTAACTTTAAATCTGACAGATGAACCTTGTTTAAAACGTATAATTGTAAACATATACTTGCTGTCACGGTCTTGGTTCGGATTAAGTTTTCTTTTGAGTTTTCAGTTTCACTTTGATCCATGTTTTTCTGTCAGGGTTGCGTTGAGGTTTTGGGGACCCAAATGCAGAGGTCAGTTTCGTAGATTTATTGAAATTACTCACTGGCAACTGAGGCAGAAAACAAAAAATCCAGCATAACAAATACAGAAAAAAACAGAACCTTGGAGACATCAGGGAAAACATACATGAGTAGCCAGGAAAAGATGAGGAACTATACAGGGAGAGTATATATGGGAGACTGAACAAAGACAGGACTAATGAGCTGATTGGGAGCAGGTGTGAACAGAGGATTCTAGAAGGAGCTAGGGAAAAGGAGACCAACACAAAAGGGCAACAAAGAAAAACCTAAGAACTCAAATATATCCAGAAATAAACAGAAAATAGGAATTAAACCAATAAGACTAGAAAACAAAGAAAAATATGGATCAAAGTGAAACTGAAAACTCAAAAGAAAACTTAATTAGAACCAAGACAGTGACACTTGAACTCATCATCTTCTGCTTGACGTGTGACTGGGTCACAGCAGAGATGCTAAAACTTCCCTTTCCAAACACCAACTTCATATACTTGTAACTCTTTTGGTCATGGCCCAAATGTTAACGACAAAACCTTTATTTTTTGGCCAGTTTGTTTGAGCCTGTTTGCATAATCTTGACCTTTTTGGGATTACAAAAATGATCAGCTATCGATCCAAACTCTTGCCTGTATTTCTAGTTTTGAATGACCAAAATGTATCATTAAAATTATGCGTCATTCCTTTTTCTATGGCTGAAGAAGTGAAACTAAAAAGGTATACTAATATAGTGATACACTAATAAAAATAGCATTTAAGGAAGTACAATACTGAAAACATCATGAAAATATATTTAGAGGGTAAAAGGTGGAGAAATCTAGAAGGTCACTCTGTGTGTAACATCTGGTTTTATGGATCTCCATCTGAAACTAAAAAAAACCTTTTAGTTCATAAAAGTTGTGATTGCTTCACTAGTCCTACTACAGCTGTGGCGACGACTCAGAGATACCCCCCATTTTCAGCCCGGGGGGATAGGGGGAGGGGGCGGTCGTTTCGGGGTAGGGTTGTTTCTCCTTTAATAACTCAGGTTGGGTTATTGACTTCTTACCTGCCACTAAAGCTGAGGGGGTTTGTGGCTTTAACTCAGCTGGTTCCACTTAGCCCTGTGAGGTGGGGCTACAGGGTGCTGTGGTAACTGTGGTTTGGCTTCAAGTCTGTATTATTGGTAAAGGACGCCCCCTGGTGTTTAAAGTTAAACATGAACTTA
>NW_015150947.1:47082-48501 GCF_000732505.1 Cyprinodon variegatus
CACAATGTTATTATTCAAAGCGGACGGGGAAAATATTTGTTTCCCTAGATATGTGTAAACGTGGCCTCATGACTCCAAGATCTATGCCCTAACCACTAGGCCACCATTCCCTTATGACGCAAACTATTGGTTGACTTTACAAACATTTCTACAGTACGTTTAGGATTTATTTTAAATCTTTTTATTGTTTTGTTTAATTTCTCCAGTGGATTTTAAGACCCCATACTGGTAGATCAAGGACTTTCCTTAAGTCATCCTGCAGTCAGGAAATAGTTCATCCTGTGATTTGGCCCTCCTGTCCCAGTGTGTTTAGGTTTCTGTCTATGGAGCGTAGCGTGGGAAAACACCCCCATCATTTCCTGGCTGTAGGAAACGACACAGGAAAAGGAACGATCCCCTCTCTTTGTTCCACGTTGGTCCGGCCCAGCTAAGCGTCTGTTGTGTTGTGATCTTTGAGTGATGCCTTCGGTTGGTTTACCGACGGTTGTCCTCCTCCTTTCCTCCGTCAGTCTAAGCTTCTGGTTCTGTCCATTTCCAGCTGGTTGACACCTTTGCTCTGGAGATCGGGGAGCTGAAGAAGGAGATGGTGCAGACGGCTCCAGCTTTGGACAAGGATCCTGTGGAGTTAGAAGGGTAGGACTGCTTCTATATTTTGCACGTCCGCAGCTGTTTTAATAATTTCCTTTTAAATTCTAATAACATAGGATGTGTTATGTTTAATTTACTTAGTTTATATGATGAAAATAAAAAGTAAAGTATGAATCCCAAACCGTAATCAGACTGACAGAATTTTAATGAAAGAGGAAATACAGTAATGATAAATAGCCTTTCTGTTGTAGATGGCAGGAACCTCTCTGTACCCAAAGATAATTTAGTTAACTAGAGAGAATAAGAAACAAACATAAACTATACCACCTTTATTTACTAAGCACTTAAAAATAATGAGGGTTAAAAAAAAATGCTGATAATAACCGTAAAATTAGATAAGTGAAAACAGATTAGATAAAATGGACAAAACATTGTTATTTAAATGGTTAAATATATAAAATCCATAGAAAAGAAGTTATTGTTTCCTGATTCTAAATGTATTCCTTTAAAAAAATATAAAGTCTGACCTGAGTTAAGTGAAAGATGGTTGAATTGGATTTTGATTTATTTGTTAATTTTTAAAACTGATCTAGAGTTGAACAAAGAAAAGCCAAAAAAAAATGGTTTTGGACTCTCACTCTACCTTCACTTTGAATCCTGTGCAAATGCTGTCAGACAGAAACATAAAGCGGTTCAACAGGTTTTCATATGGATGGAAAATTATAGGTACAAAAAAATGTGGATTAAAGTTAATCCGCAATATAAACGGCAGATTACAACCTGAGATAAAGTGTTAACTCCCCCTCTGACCCTGTATATTTGTATAAAAGG
>NW_015150947.1:49321-93789 GCF_000732505.1 Cyprinodon variegatus
TTTCTTTGCACAGGTAAACAGCACATTTCTTCTTCTACGCTTGCATTATTGGCAGAGCAGACGCTGAATGCGCACTTTCATCTGGTTTGGTCTGCTTGTGGAACCTTGTGGAACCCCATTATTAACTATGTGGGTTAAAAAAGATGATCTAACAAAGTCTTACAGCCTTAGATATAGGCAAAAAGTTTTTTTTGTTCATCAGGTTTTTTTAGAATATTAATATACTTTTCAGAAGATTCACCTTAAGATAAAGACAATAATCCACCAGTGCAGTGAGACAGCTGCATATGGTAAGACTTCTAGAAATCATCATATATATTCTTAAAACAATAAGTGATTAGGATTGCACAGTATATCACAAATATATTTGATCACATTATCATTGTACACAATTCTAAAAAAGTAAAACAAAACGGAAGAAGATGTCCCCCCCTTAGGAATGGGGATTTGACTCCGCATTCCTAAGGGGGAGTCAACAAGAGCTTTAGTGTTGGTTTAATGTCGTTTAAAACAAACCAGTGTTTTTGCACTGAAAATTAAATTTTCTTGAATTAAGTGTGTTTTCCTTTGATTTGAGCAGGAAAGTAGACAAGTTAAATATTAAAATAAGATGATTTACATTTAAAATAAAGAGAATGTAACTAAATGATTTTATTTCAAGTGCATAACATCATATTATCTAATTTTAATTGTAAATATACCGGTACTCATTCCATTGTTGGATCAATTTATTTACCTGCTGTAAGGGCAAATAAACTTAAGAGTTTTTTACTCAGTTTAAAATGTGCCTTATAAAAATAGGAATGTCTGTCTAAAAAAAATTAAATTGCAACATAAATTAAACATTTTTGGGTTTTTTTTTGTGAATGACTAAGTAACACATGATTGAAATGTTGTGTAATAATTATTAAGGTTCCTCCTACTTTTGTGGGTGACAATAGGTTGAGAGTTTATTTCCGCTGATTTGCTGCACGCATGCAGGCACATGGAGTTTTGTTTTTTTGAGAAAAGTTCTCACTTCTCCAAAGTTGTGATCCCTGTCTGCTTTGGAAACTTAACTTTGTTTGACTCCATCTATGCTGGAGGAGAAAACCTGATTTATTTCGTTTAGGTTAATTTAGTCAGTATCAGACGGGACGTTTGCTGACTGCACTTTTTTACAGATGACATTCTTTCTTCTACTAGTTTGTTTGCAGTATTTGTTTCGTTTCTCCCAGCAGATGATACAGCTGTTTTGGGCTGGCTGTCTCTCCCTTTTTTTCAGGCTGCAGGGTGGTGCCTACCTGCAGCCCCCCCACTGCAGTGGGCTGGTGGGTGAGTGGGATTCTGGTTATGACTCCCTGCGGAGAAGGATGAGCGTGTTGGACCGGCTGACTGAAACTCATCAGGTGTGGCTGCTGCTTGCGGTCAGTGAAGACGAGGCGTCCTCCATTCTGCTCAAACAGCCTCCAGGGGTGAGAGGTCACTGGATCGGGTTGAATATTATGAAGGCGGGCTTCGTGGTTCATCGTGTTTTCTTTCAGGTGTTTCTGGTAAGAAAGTCGGCGGTTCTGCAGAAGAAGGTTCTGTCTGTGCGTTTGGATGAGGATCACTCAGAAAGTCCCATCAGCCACTTCAACATCCGAGAGAGTCAGTACGGTAAGTCAGACCTCTTTGTTCTTATAGATTTCAATGAAAGGGTTTCAGCTTTTGTGGTTTTTTTTTGTTTTTTTTTTATTTCACTATTCACCTCATTTCAGACTGAGTCAGCCTCTCATGACGTTTCCTTTCCGCCTTTGCAGTTTGACTTCATGAATTCACCCTCAGGAAAGAGAAATGAAAGTGTGTCCGCAGGCTGTTTGGTCAACACGGATTCACTAGTAGCACTAGAGTTATTTATTAGTGTCTGAATGAAATAATTAGAATAAAGGAATAAAGGATTAGGAAGATCTGATTGACTTTTAAGATTCCTTCCTCTAGAATATTATTACATTTATACATTTTTAAACCTTAGAAAGGTGACTAGTTTAGACAGTAATGCTTTTATTTGAAGGGTCATGACATTGAAAACTTGCACTGCTGCGGCTGTAGACTTTTTTCCCTGAAATGACCCCAGCCTTAAAAAACAGAAGTAGTCATAGAGAAACCTTCCTCCGCTTTTACCGACTGTATTTTAGCATGATGGGTTTAAAACCAGTTAAAAACAGGAGCTTTAAAAGCTCTAATGCCCCCAGCTTTAGCTGTCTACTGGCCTGCAGCATTCATGCTCTCTGATGTTTTACCTCATTCTGTCACAAGAAAATGTATTTAGAGTTTATGTTAATGACACAGAATAGGTTCAACTGGAGGAGATAATCCTATATAAGGAGGCAGGCAGTTTTATTCAGCCTGTCTGAATCAGTCAGTTCATTATTTTCCCAACATTATCATCCTTGATCCTAAAACAGTAAAAATTTGATAATTAACATGACATCATAAGGAAATCCCTGTACCTCAGGATTGTGCAGTTGTGGTCCTGAGCCTGTATTCCTGTATTACTTAGGTTTCTGTTTATGCATAGCTCTGAGGTTCATTATGAATTTAGTAAGGTTTCGTTTGCATTCCTTCCTCTGCTCATTACAGATCAAAGAAAAGTCATGGGTCTGTAAGCCAATCAGAGGCAGGCTGAGCAACCAGCAGGTTACTGTGCCCTCCTCTGATTGGCTCAGAACCTCACACTGCCTGTCATCCAGGTTTTTTGTGTTACTTTAGAACCAAGCACACAACCACTTCCCTTCTTTTTATTATTTATTTTTTTCCAGAGCTGCTTACAATTTTTTTCTAGAGCTGAAATGACTAATCAGTTATTGAAATAATCAACTAATTTGGTTATTGAATTAAATAGTTGCCTAAAGTCCATACTGCATATAAGATGCTTTGAAATAGGAAACAAATAATAGTAAAATATAAAAACACAGAGCTTTATAAAAAAAGAAAAAGACAAACGATAACGATTAGATAAAAGTACAATATTACATTACAGTGTAGCTGAAAAACCAAGCACAATCAACAAGCTTGCCTAAAAAGTAAAGACTTCAGTTAGTTTTTGGAGGAGAGAACATGAGGGGACAGACGAAGCTCATTCCATAATCTCAGAGCAATTGGTTGGAAGTTAATCTTCTCCGGTTTTAAAGCAGCTCCTTGGAGCCATGAGAAGGTTCTGACCCAAAGAGTGCAGCCAGAGGTGTGGGGCCACAGTGGACCGGTAACATATTAGGGAGTCTGACCAAGCAGATTGAATTAAAAGCCATGCATCAGCATTTTAAACCAGCTGGAGGCCATTTAGAGCAGCTGTGTTAAAAGAGAAATATAGTAGTTTAATCCAGAAGAAAAAATAAAATAAATCATGAGGTCAAGATCACAGTTTGACAGAACTGGCCTTAACTTGGCAAATTTTCTGAAGTGATAGAAACCATTTTTCATCAAGAGCCTAGAGTGGCTTCCAGGTGATGAAACAGGAGACAAAGATTTCTAATGTTTGAGTGAAAAGATGAGATCAGAGAAGCAACAGGATTCACAATCAGTCTTTTTAGTGCTTGTTGAGCTCCGAATTCTTGAAAGAAACATAAAGAATAATCATACACAGAATCTAAAATGGTACCATTTGCTAAACGAATAACCAACTTACTGCAAATATCAACTTTAAACATTAACAAACATAAAATATATATTTATTTATATGTATAGCATGTTTTTTTAACAAGTTTGTCATATTTCATTCATTTAATTTCTTTTCTATATCCCAAACGTTAATATATTTATAAATGTGAGCTTACTAAAACTATCTCTTTTAGATTGATTGATTAACCACAAAAATAATCAATAGATAGATAAATACCTAAAATGATCCATAGTTGTAGCCATACAGTAGCGTCTTCTATCCTTAGATTGGTAATCCACCTTTTAATTATGATTAGTCCTATAAACTAGAGCTGCTACAAATAATTGGATTTATTGTGGATTTTTTTTCATAATTAAATAGGTTATTTATTTGGTTGGTTTTCTGCCGTTCATTCATTCATCCAATCATTTATTCATGGATGGAATTCTTGTTTATAAACATTCAACAGAGTCGAGCTGAAGCTTTTAGAAGGCCTTTCATGGAGTTTGACGTAAGCCTTCCTGAACCAGTCGTGGCATGTTTTATGATTATTTCCTGATGAAACAAACATTAGTGTAAAAGTGTGGACCATCTGACCTGCAGCCCTCAGATGAGAGGAGGATGTCAGGATGTTGAGAAACAGGAGGGGTTCAAGCGCATCTCCAATGAATCAAGGTCAATGTCATCTAGTGAGAGGGTCTTTAGCAAAGTGCAGGCTTCTGCTCCAACATCTGTATCAGTAAAGGTGGACCTCATGGACAATTCTGATGCATTCTGGAAATTGCGTTTTGATCAAATGAGTTACAGTTTGGCCTTATATGGCAACAGAGAATAAAAGCATTTTTGGAGGGTTGAAAGTTAGGGTTTCACATCGAAGAATGGTGGTGGCACCATTATGCTGTGGGACCGATTTGGTGCTACTGGTGGAAGTAGTGGAAGAATTTGAATCAATATTTAGGGCTTTGAAACATTTTGGAAACAAAATATAGGGTTAAGTTTGATCTAATTCAGTGGTCTGCAGCCATATTAGACACAAAAATACAAAAAACAAATCTGTCTGGAGCCACAAAAAATGTAAAAGTATAAGCCTCATTTGGCAACTCAGGCTTTAAGTGTATTAGCCCACTGTAAAAAAAGGACTACCTGGGCTTTAATATATATTAAGCAGTCATGATTAAATGTTTATCCTGGAGCAAATCATGTCTGAACGTCATGTGACTCTGCTGTACGATATTTGGTGCTCTAAGTTTAAATTTCATGACAATACTAATGTTTTAGTTTGATGAAATCATAGATTTTTTGTTATTTTTATTTTGAGTATTTGGGGGGGAAATGGAAGAAAGTTCCCATCCCTGCATCAGAGCACTACCTGTAGGATCTGTGGACGGTTTTCAATGCTTGCAACAAAACTAGCAGCAGTAGTGGATTTTTGAGATGCAATCCACTTCTTAAATCTAATCAAATCTTAAATCTAATCTAATCTCTTAATTCCTGTCATTTATCCGGAATTTCTGCAAAGCAAATGATTCAGTCCATTCTTCTTTGAATCCTCTTTTCCTATCAGCTATCTTGCTTTTTTCCCCTTTGGAACCATGGCCCGAGACACACTAACCGCTTTTTTTTTTTTTTATAACAGCCACCTGCCTGGCACGGCGCTGTGCTGAAACGTGTGTCACAGGCTATGACGCCTATCTTCACTCAAAGAAATGTTTACATTTATTGTTTGAATGTATTTATTATACACATTTGTACAGCATTGGAAACATAGATGATTGTTTGACCTTACATTTTTGAAAAAGCTCCAGGGAGCCACAAGGGGGGCATTAAAGAACGGCAGGTTGTCGACTCCTGATCTAAGTAGCATTGATAAAAATGTTGTTTTTTTATTACATTTCTTAAAATATCTAGAGATTATCTCCAGACTGGGCTCTTGTTTCAGGCAGCATAAACATTCAGTTCCGACAC
Organism: Cyprinodon variegatus; assembly: GCF_000732505.1. NCBI lineage: Eukaryota > Metazoa > Chordata > Actinopteri > Cyprinodontiformes > Cyprinodontidae > Cyprinodon > Cyprinodon variegatus. The sequence goes on from NW_015150947.1 coordinate 54,906, forward strand.
ATTTCCATTGAACCCTGGGCTTTTTGTTTGTTTGCAGCCTTTTCAATCGAAGGATCTGGGATCAGCTTTGCAGATCTGTTCCACCTTGTGGCTTTCTACTGTGTAAGCAGGTAAACAACCATTACTGCCGCTTTTATAAGAGGATGGAAACTTTCGCCATACAAATATTATTGGTGAAGTCAGCAGTTTGCACAGAGAACAAAACAAAACATTAAAAGCACGGTTTTTCCCATTCATATATAGTTCATCATGTTCTCCAACATGTACCTTTAATCAGGTTTAATTGAAATGCTACTAATGTTTAGAGAAGTTTGTGACTTTTTTTAGAAAAAGTACCAACGTTTGTGGGTTTTATATCTGGCTGCGTAATGGAAATAAAGAGTTGGTCGAGTTCAGGAGGGTTTTCACTTCTCTCTATGCCAGCTCTCAGGGTGTTTTTACCAACCAAACAGCCGTTCGGCCTCACTGAACTACTGTAGGCAGTAACTTGGAAAAACGACACGCTTTACTTTCTGTTCTGATTTGTTTTAAGGGGTTTTTTTGTTTTTGATTTTCCACATCCTATTTTGTAACTTTATATTTCCCTTTATTTAAAGAGACATCCTGCCATTCACGCTCAAACTTCCTGAGGCCATTTCATCTGCAAAGACCCAGAAGGAGCTGGAGGAGGTGGCTCAACTCGGCGCAGGTAAACTCAACTGGAACCAGCTGATGCTTTATGTTAACACAAACCTTCGTTCTGCTCTGTCTGGGACAAACCATCACCCAGGGCTGATAGTAGTTTTAAATCCTCACTCAGAAATGTGCTAAATAAGAAAATAATTGGCTCCTTTTATTTTGTTCAACACTCCATGTGTTTCAAAAGATCAGAGAGTCTGGATGCAGACCATCCATCTACCCATCCATCCATTTTACATCACGCTTATCCCAATCGGGGTCACGAGGGTCGTTGGTGCCCATCTCCAACTGTCTACCGGCGAGAGGCGGGGTCCACCCTGGACAGGTCTCCAGTGCATCGCAGGGCAACACAGAGACACACAAAGATGCATGCACACCCTCACACCTAAGGAGAATTTAGAGCAGCCAATTAACCTAACAGTCATGTTTTTGGACTGTGGGAGGAAGACGGAATACCTGGAGAACACCCACGCATGCTCAGGGAGAACATTGAGGCTGTGAGTTCGAAAAAAATGCAGAAAGACCCCGGGCCGGGAATCGAACTTGCAACCTTCTTGCTGCTGTCTCGCCTATAGACAGCCAGAGATAGGCCCTAGCACCACTCATGACCCCGCTTGGGATAAGCGTGATGGAAAATGGATGGATGGAGGGATGGATGGGTCCGCCCATGCATTTATGTAGATGGAGCGTTAGAGACATTAGCATTACCACAATCCACACTGGTAATGCACTTTTAAATTGTTTGCCAACTGCCATTAAACGTCACAAAAGGAGAAGAGGAAACATTAGCAGTCAGTTTTCCCGCTCTCCTCCTCAATGGGTAAAAAGTTACACAAGCAGAAAGATTCACTGACCGCCTGCAGGTGAGTCTCTTGGATTTGCCACATTTGGTGGAATAGAGACAGGATGGGTTATAGCTACGCAGGCTAATGCTAGCACCCTTCTGGGATTAAACATCAGTACAGAAGGAGGACCAAAATCCTTATTTGGGGGCTTTTTTGGTTTGATCAAAAGTTCACGTGAAGTGAAACGCTCGCAACACATTTTCCAGTTTTTTAGCTGAAGCTCAACACCAAAACACGGTTTAACGAAACACAAGGTCAGATTCCTGGGTGATGACTCCTCTAATAAAATAAACATTGATAAAACTTTGTTTTGTAATAATCTATTATATTGATATTTTTTCAAGCATTTTTTATTGTCATTACACTGTCACAAGTGCAGCGCAACGAAAATAACTCTCTGCTTTTAACCCATCCCTTGGGGAGCTGTGGGCTGCCATTGTGCAGCGCCCGGGAAGCAGCGTGGGGTTAACAGTCTCAGAGTCCCAGAGTGACAGTCTGTGGGAGTGGGTTTCGAACTCACAGCCTCAGGATTCCAAGCTCTATGCCCTAACCACTAAGCTACCACTCCCCCAATTAACAATTATAATAGGTATATAATAGTGTAACACTTTCGATGGTATGAGTAGGGTGCATAGAATGAACAAATACAAAAAGAGAATAGATGCGTCAAATTTAGTCATAGAAATATGCACACACCATGTTATTATATCTTGTCCCCAATTTACCATTTATAAAATGAAACTTGTTGAGCAAGTTGTTTTTGCTCTGGTTAATAAGTCAGACCTTCAGCTCCGGTAGCCTGCAGTCTACTGCTTTACGGAAATGTCACTCATAGGTTGATGGATGTGGTTCTAAAAAAAATTGGCCTGCTGTAAAAGAATGACGAGCAGTGCTGCTGTTATTTATGGAACATAACTGCCTTTTTCACCACCTCAAAATTTCCAAATAAAACATTTTAATTCTTACAAGTTTTAGAAAGATGGCTAAAAAGGTCATGCAGTGCAGCAACAAGTGTGGGTGGGGAAATCAGTGGGGTTCAATGTTTTTCCATCCTAAATTAAACATTGGCTTTCTGTTATTTTGTTTAACAGACTTTAAATTGGGAAGGTAAGAGAAGAACAGGTTTTAAAACTTTAAGTTAGCTTAGTACCATTCTATTTCCTTACCCGGAATGTAATTCAGGATTTCTGCTTTTCTTTTATGTGTTTTTAAGTGTTCAATAAATACATATTTTTTGCAGCAGTTGTGACTCTGCATCAGCTGAGTAATTTCGCCTCAGCTTCTGTCCTACTTCACTGGATCAGCCTGCTGGGTGAAATCATGGGATCGCATCTCTGTGTTTTAGGAAAGGCAGCCTGCATGCCGTTTAAATACATCAATATGGGAGCAATATTGTTGCAAAATTATTTGTACACGGGTGTGGAGAGTTGTGTGTCTGTATCTCGATTTGTGTGTGAGCAGCGGCATTTGAGGATGTGTGAATAAATCTGGAAATGTGTGAGGAGATTTGTGCGTCTGTACAACAATCTGCAAATGTGTAAAACTACTTGTGTGTGTAATCTGCTTTGCAAATGTGTGAAAAAAAATTCACAAACCTGTATTCAGATGTGCAAATGTGTGCTAAGATTTGCAGATGTGTAGATCAATTTGTAAGCACACACAGACACACTTATGTCTGAAGGGTTTTCACTTCAAGACCCAGAAATACAGACACACCATTGGTTAGAAGTCAAGCAGTTTGTTGGTCGGCTCTCTTTACACACGTGATTTTATAGATAACCTTATCCGGTTTATACCATAACTCTTACTTTGGGAAAATGTGCTTAACTCTTCACTTCTTCCTCATCTGTTTTAAAAGTGATGCGCTCTGCTCCTCATCTATGCGTGTTCCAAAAAGCAAACAGCTGTTTCTGTGCAAAGCACCCTCACACGCTCTTTCTACCGTAATGCCAGTCTACACGCAACATTTCCCCCCCATTCGTAAAAAACGGTAAAATCAGGAACATTTCCGGGGACAGCTTTAGTCGGGGACAGGTCGTACAAAACAGGGACTGTCCCCAGAGATTGGGATGTCTGCTCACTGTAATTTTTGTGTCTTCTCCTCTAAAAGAGCAAGAGTGATAGAGCTAACAACTGGGAGCAAACAGTCCTGTGCATAAGCTTCAGTCGTTACCTAAATTAGACTATCCATGACAAATTCACCTTTGTATTACATTATAAATATGTTTAAATGCATTTGTTTGGTTTTTTTTTCAACTAAAGTCGCTTACCCATGGATTATTCGTAGCCTCAAACGTCCGATCCATCTCGCTGCTAGCAGCCATGTTTCCTCGTCACGTCATCTTCTGCAGCCGGGAAAAAACAAACAAACAAACAAAAAAAAGGCTGCCTGTGAGCCTGTGATCAGGGCAGCAAATCCAGAAATTACACATACGAATCCTCTACGCATTTGCCGAGAAAACTCTTGACTTATAACCAATGATGTGTCTGTATTTCTGGGTCTCAAAGCGAAAACACTTCAGATTGATCTACACATTTGCAGATCTTAGTGCACATTTTAAAATCTTAGTGCACATTCAATAAACTTAGTGCACATTTGCAAATCTTAGTGCACATTTGTAAATCTTAGTACACATTTGAAAATCTTAGTGCATATTTGCAAATCTTAGTACACATTTTTAGATCTGAATAAAGATTTGTTGATTCTTTTTACACATTTGCAAAGCAGATTACACACACAAGTAGTTTTACACATTTGGAGATTGTTGTACAGACACACAAATCTCCTCACACATTTCCAGATTTATTTCCACATTCTCAATTCCCGCTGCACACACACACAAATCGAGATACAGAGACACAACTCTCCACACATGTGTAAATAATTTTGCAACAATATTGCTCCCATACATGCATACCATCACTGCAGGCATGGCAGCCCAACATGAAGAAATGAAGCCTTAGTGCTGGGTTTGCTCAACAGCATTCCTCTTAGTGGATGTGGGTGTGAAGCATGCATAGTTTGTGTTTTGTTTTCTGTCACTCCAACACTGGAAGTCCTCTGTTTAAAGACAAAGAGGAGCCTGAGATCCGCTGCTGTGTAAAAAAGCTAATTTATCAGAGCAATTGGAGGCTAACTGCAGCTCTGCACCTCATTATCTACACTATAGTCTTTGGAGAGTGCGGTTCTGGTGGCTTCAGGTCAGCCTGTTGGTTGCTCTAAAGCTACAACACTAAGTTTCATTGAGACTCATTCTAGAGGCAAAGCTCTAAGGAAAGCAGCAGCTTATAAAACGTTGGCATGAAATTCTTTGAAACTGAATCATACATATTAGTCAGAGTGCAGAATTTGCTCTCTGTTGCCATCTTGGTTCTCTTTGTTTCAGTCACGAAGGTTCATAGCTTGTAAAGGCTGTTTTGCAAAGGGAAAATAATGATCTATTAATCTTTAGAGCTTCTGGAGTTTACTGGATCAAATCTTCAGGACCAGATCCTCATCAGTAAGGATTCATTCTTATTGTTAATAACTTCTTTTTCTCAAAGTTTTTTTTAAGATCTGACCTAGAGCTGAAAGATATGGCCAAAAGTTATACCATTATATATTTCTTAATATTAATATGATATAAATCTGATATTAATATTAACTATAATTAACTGAATATGGATCAAAATACTAAAATGAAAAAACATAGTGCCTCTGGTTTCTTCCTGGTGAAAAGGTGAAAAAAACTTTAGGAGTTCATCATCATCATCATCATCATCATCATCAGAAAACGAGCCTGTATTCGTTTGAGGGATCATGCACTGGAAAAAGGATCTAAAAAATGTATTAAATTAAGAGTCTTTACCCTTAATTTGAGTAGGTTAATGAGATAGCTTGTCAAGGAAATGAGGATTTTTACTCTTAAAATAAGATAATTAAATAACATGCATTTGAAATAAGACAATGCAATTGTGTTTTCTTTTTTTAAGTGTAAATTGTCTTGATCCATTGGCAAAATGTCTCTTTTACCTCCTCGATCCAAGAACAAATGCACTTGTTTTAAGAAAAAGTGACTTATCTAGATTTTGATTTTTTACAGTGTGGTGCACTCTGATGGCTTCTGGCCGCCCGTCCAACTCTTTGTTACTTTTTTGTTTTCACCGTTTCCATAACAACAGCTCATGGCTGAAGCCCAGGGACCTCTGCCGTCCATCTGCACCTACAGATTGGGTTGTCACGCTACTAAAATCACTGAATTACTAAAACGCAATATGAGAACCCTGTAAAATATTCAATACTTGATTAGATTTTTGAGTAAAGTAAGACAAAAAATAAAGACATAAAACATATTGTTTTCAGTCTAAACGAGGAACATGAGTTCTCAACATAATCACAGATGATAGTTGGATGAGAGTGTAACTAAATGCAAATTGAATAACCAAAATAAAACACAATTAGAACCATTTTAGGGGTGTCTGATATATTATTTTATAAATGAATGAATAGAACCAATGGCGTAACTATCGGTAAGCAGAGACTGTAGTTGCTTACGGGCCCCCGACCTCTTAGAGGGGGTGGGGTGCTGTACTTCATAAGGGGCCCACCCAGATAGTGTTGCTTACTGGCCTATTGTTGTGTCGTTACGCCATTGAATAGAACTTTATTGATCTAACCATGAGGAAACTCACTTCTGACATCGGCTCTAATAAAGAAACAGAAGGTGCACAAAGGAAGAAAAGGTGTATGAGGTATATAGAGTGCAATCCATCCATCTTCTCCTGTTTAGTCCTGTCAATGTAAAATTCACAGTAGTAAAAAAAGAAAAACAATTAACAATTGTCTTTATTAGTCATACAAGGGCTGAACGATATGTCCTAAACTTGTATTACAATATATTTCCATATTTCCATTCAATACGATATAATTCTGATATCAGCATAAACAATATAAAAGCCTCAGAAAGATTCCCAGCAATTTCCTTATCAGATGCATAAACTATGAAAATCATTAGTCCACATCTTTAAACTCTTTAAACATCAAATGTAAGAAATAATTATTAAAAAAAGAACAAACGCATCTGACCATTTCAATGTGGAGCCTCTATACTTCTGTCCCAGTGTAGTTTAGTTTCAGTCTGGAGATCTTTATGGCTTTAGTCCCATAAAATGATTCTAATTCAGATTTAATTAACAACAATCTTGCTTGGCAAGACAACATATTACAAACCAAGAAATGAACACTTGTTTCTCACATTTAACTCTTTCAGTAACACCAGGGTTGGATACACACATTGTATTGGGAAAACAAAGTACTAAAAGCTCATTAAAAGTGGTAGCTCTGATTGATCACACTGTCGTTATTTGAATGAGGCAACAAAAAGATTCAAGCATTTTAATCAGATTTTCATGTTCAAATAACCTTATTCATTCATTTTAATTGAATTCAAGCTGTGGAAACAAAGAAAAAAGCAACGAAATAAAGACTGAAGGGGAGGGAACCTCAACCAACCTAAAGTTACAGTATACTCCAGGCAAAAACGCACAGGCCTCCTGCAAAGACACAAAGTAAATATGAACATTTCCTGACATTTTAATTCACTTTTAACTTTATGTTTAGAATACTATTTGTATTATTATTTTTATTGCTTCTTTAAGTGTAGCAGATTTATTTTGCAACTCAATTAGGCCTGAAACAGTAAATCAGATTAATCGAGTTTTGAAATAATCATCAACTAATTTAGTAACCGATTAATCATTAACTGTACAGAGACTCTAGAGTAAGCCTTTAGCTGACAGAGCGACCCACTTACAGCAACAATTATACCAAAGTTGTAAACACTTTGCATTTAAGATGCAAATCTTTTTCTTCTGTCAATCTGCTCTATCCAGAACTCCTCAAATGGAAAAGTTTTATTTTCACCTGGTTTGATTTCACAAAAACTGTTCTTTAAACGACCTTTTGCTAACAATTATTAATCGATTAATCGAAAAAATAAACGGATTAATTGCATAAAATTTGCAAAATACTCACTAGTTGCAGCCCTAGACTCAAACAATAACATGAGGCTGAAACGCTGGTTTCAGATTTCTCCTCTGATCTCATCTTTGACAGAACAAACAACACTACTATTTATATACGTTTCTGCTTATAGTTACGCTTTTGTGTCGTTTTAGGTGTTTAGTTTGGCTCTCACATGCACAGAAAACCTCAGGCTCCGGATATGAAGACACTGTCGGACAGCTGAAGTCATATTAGAAATGTGAGAGAGGATGTTTCCATTTTTAGATGTCAGCATTAGTCATCACCTCATCCACGCCTCTGCTGGGTGTTATTTAGGCCCCGCAATTTTAAACTTTACTCTTCAATACAGGACAGCTGTATTTAAACTTATTACTGCAGCATGTGTGTTTAGTTGGGAGGTAGTTAAGTCATGAACATAAGGCAGTGAAAACCACAGAAAGGGATCCTGAAAGTGCTGGTTGGAGACTGGGAGTGGTGGAACTGGAACTGTTTGCTCTGCGGTGTTCTCTCAGGGCCCCTCCCTCTCTGTTATTAGCATGGGTAACTCCCTCTTTTCTGAATGTGTGTCGGCATTCAGGGAAGAAGAGCCAGCATATTCGCTGTGGGTCTGCTCCAGGCTGATCGCTTAAAGGAGACAGCTGAGTTGAAGAAGATCCAGCTGGAAGTTTTTAGTTAGTTTTTTCTTTTTTTTTTTTTTTTAAGAGTTTCTGATTTCAGGTACCAGGGTTTTTTTTTTTTTCTTTGCTCTCAGTGAAGTTTCCGTCCGGCTTCTGTTAATGTTTTCATGTGTCTGTTTGTTTTACAGGCTTCTGGGACTCTGCCCTGTGCAGCCGGCGACGTGCCTCCCCCGCAGTCTGTCGCCGTCTGAGCCGGACCCTCGGCCCCCAGCAGGCTAAAAGGACGGGTGACGTGGAGGAATCCCGCCAGAGACATCTGGGTGTCCACAGCGACAGTGCGCCTCCTACCTTACAGCCCCACACACCTCCACCTTCCTCCTTTCAGGACAGCAGTCGCTCCATCGCGGCCCCCCTCTGCTTTGTGAACCCCCTGTTCCTACAGACTCACCCCCGGAGCCCTCAGGTCCACCGTCCCCCTCAGTCCGAACCAGAGAAAGCTGCGGATTCAGAGCAGCTGAGCAGTGAGCCGGACGTGGACCAGACCAAGCTGAACTGTAAAGCGCGCCCTTCTCCTCCTCCTCGCCCCCCTCCTCCCCGTTCAATGCCAAGCCGCCGGCCCGCTCCGCCTCCACCCGGGCCTCCGGCACCGATTTCAAGAACCAAGAGCATGCCGGTACCTGTGGCCCCCAGGCAGCAGACCTCCACCAGGCGCCCAGCTCCAGCTCCACCTACAGTGGGTACCAGAACCAGCAGCCCAACCAAAAGTACGACTTCACCGAACCGACCGCCTCCTCGACCCAAACAGCCTGATCTGGAAGCTCTGCGGTGCCACATAGCCCTAGATGATGAGACCATTGCAAGGGCTTTGTCCCGAGCCAACCTCCCATCCTGCCAGCCGGCACCTGCTACCGAGGAACCGTCACAGAACCTCACAGAGAGTCTGCCTGAATCCGGTGAGAGGGGGCGTCAGCGCCTCAGTGACATGAGCATCTCAACGTCGTCCTCAGACTCCCTGGAATATTCCCGCTCTCCCGGGTTCTCCCTGGACCTGGCCCCCAGCCCGTCTCAGCACCCGGCAGAGGACAGCAGCGAGGACGACGAGGACGTGGAGGAGGACGACGAGGACTACGGTGTCGGAATGGAAGCAGATCTGGAGTCGCGTCTTCGTCCCATCCTTAAAGCTCGGAGGCGGAGGGTCGGCGTGAGTTTGGGCGGCGGGTCCTTCGTCCTGCCCCGCTCCCTGAAGGGGCGCTTCAGCAAAGTGGGAGGGATGTTTAGCTCCCTGATGACCCCGGAGAAACGGGCCGTCAAACGGATTGCAGAGCTTTCCCGGGACAAGAGCTCGTACTTCGGCTCATTGGTTCAGAACTACATCAGCTTTGTTCAGGAGAACCGGAGCTGCCACACTTCTGGGATGGACTTCCTGCAGACTGTGCGGCAGTTTATGACCCAGATGAAGGCTTACCTGCGGCAGAGCTCCGAGCTGGACCCTCCGCTAGAGTCGCTCATACCAGAGGACCAGATTGGTGAGTGTTTGGTGCTACTGGCATTAGCCTTTTGTTGTCCTATCTGGTTCCATCCTTTTCATTGTGGAAGTAAAACTGAGTGTAATTCCTAACTAAAAGCTTCTCAGGATCAACAACTACAGAGTTTAAAGCATTTTGTGATGTCTGGAATCAGAGGTCTACTGCACCTTTCATACAAGTCATCCTCCATGCTGGTGTTTGGTTACAGAAATGCCATCTGGCTGTTATTCCTGTCCAGAGCACGTCAGTCTGAGGCTGGTCTAAAGGCCAGGCAGTTTAATTTGCCCTGTTTCCATTAGACCATATGAGACCAGATCTACATGTCTCTAAAAAAAAAAAAGGAGAATTTTTTTTTTTGGCAAATTCTGTCAAAGTCCAGAGAAACTCTCCTTTCCTTACCTTTCTTTACCAGCCTGGTCCTTCTATGCTTAAGATGGTGTCTGGCTACTGTCCCCAGATCTGTCACATTAATCTCATGGCTTGTTTAAAGAAAACTGCTTCACCCCTGGAGCAGAGAAGATTAGAAACTCTGGAGAACAACAAGTGGCAGAGTTGTCTTACGATTTGAAAGTTGCTGTATCAACTCAGGCCTCCTCTTGCCTTATGCTCATTGGTCCGGGGGCAAAGGCACTGATTCCCAAGTTGACCTGGGTTTGAACGTCTCTGTTGAACGTCTGTGAGCACGGTTTGGTGAATGTTGCTCTGCTTTAGGATTCCTTATAAATTCATTAGAATCTATTCTGCAGTGACAGAGGAATCAATTGAAAACCTCAGAATGTTACTGACTTTGGTGATATGAGGATATGAGCCAATGAGGACTGGTTTAGTGTGAAAATCTAAGAGTTCTTCTGGACTTTCCAAAGAAACAGCGGTTGGTTTATTCCCCGGCTGATCTTTCTGTTACTACACTTAAATAAATCAAAATCTAGATAAGTCATTTTTTCTTAAAATAAGTGTATTTGATCTTGGATTGAGCAGGTAAAAGACACATTTTGCCAATTGAACAAGATGACTTACATCTAAAATAAGAAAACACAATTGCATCGTCTTATTTAGTGTGCATGTTATCTAATTATCTTATTTTAAGAATAAAAATACTCATTTGATTTTAAAAGTATCTCATTTACCTACTGAAATTAAGGGTAAATACACTTAATTTAATACATTATTAATTATTTGTAGATTTTTTATCCCAGTGTATACTGATGCAATCAAATACACTGGAATACACTGGGAAAACCATAAAACTAAATTTAGAGCTGGGTATTGGTTCATCTTTCAAGAAATGATTCAAGCCTGATTCTCAAGATTTCAATTCAATTCAGTTTATTTATATAGTGCCATTTCACAACACAAGTCATCTCAAGGCACTTTCAACCAGATCATAAAGTCAAATTGATTCAAATTTGAATGTTGCGACTGATTCTTTTCTACCTGATCCAACAATCCAATGTAAATTTTGACAAAGAAAAAAAAAACAGCTGTCAACTGAGTTACTATGTGATATACAACCTATTTGTACTAGTGTTATTTTATAATCTAACAGCAAACTGATAAAGTAATGGTAGTAAATGTCTGCTATCAGAAGAGTGGAAAGTGCATTTTTTAAATAATGCATCTCTGGTTATGAATCACGCTTTAGGACTTCAGATGGGAATAATTCAGAGTTGGAGAGTCAATATATTTTAGCCCTGTTTGAAATGTAAAATTTTCTTTGTTTCTGTCTGAATCTACATCCAGCTGTTATTAGCGGGTCAATTAGTCAGGCTATCTGCTCAGTTAGACAGTCTGCACTGAGAATTTTTTTTTATAAATGAGATCATTATGTTTAAAATAAGAAAGAAACAACTTCACAGTCTCCTTTAAAGTGCTTAATATCTTATTTTAAGGGAAAAATACTCATTTCATTGACAGATCATGCATTTTTATTTTAGATTGTTGTTTTTTCTGGTTCTCCTTGTAATTCTCTAACTTCACCTTTGAAAACAGCGTTACTTCAATACGCAACAAAAACAGAAACCTTAAGTGAATTTCTATTTAAATAAATGCATTTTCCTTTGATTTGAGCCAATAAGTAAGACCATTTGCCAATGGAATAAGATAATATCACAAGTTATAAGTTACATTAAGAACATAACTCCATTGTCTGCATATCTATTCATCTTATTTTAAGGGGAAAAGTAATCATTTCAAATTTTAAGATTTTAATTTTAAGAAATGTTCTTCTTATTGTCAGATTAGCTCTCGCAGAGTAAAAGTGATCAGTTTAATAAAACTCTCAATACAAATCCAAATTTTATTTTAGCTGCTATTTTTTTTTACATGTCTTCTGCTGAGTTTCTTTGCCACTGTCCCCGCTGTGTGACAATAAAGATATTTATCATCTTATCTATAGAAGAAAGTAAATCTTTGTCCTTGGAACCTTATCATTTCCAAGTTAACTCTTCAGCTTAAGCAGTCTGACCTTTAACCTGGCCCAACCCACGGCACCAACGGCCAACGGCTTGCTTTCAGTCTGCTGCGGTGGCTTGACTCGAGCTCTTTTCATATGAATAATGTAGGCTTGTGTGTTTGCACACATCTCACATCCCTTGTTCATTGTAAACAATAACAGCCGTGGCCTTGTTCTCAGACAGAGAAGTGATCCGTCCTGGTGGTGCTAACGGGCCGCGGATAATGAAGCTTCTCACGCTCGCCGCCCTTCCTCAAAGTCCGGAGTTGACTTTGAGGTTTCTGTTCAGATCATCTTTTAAACTAAACCCGGAAATAATTCAGAGGTTAGTTAGAGATTATGTTTGTTTTTATGCTCAGAACGTCTTCATGGAATAGAGGAATAAAGATTTCAAATTTAATTTTTAAAAAGAATCAGGAGGACCTACAGATTAGGTGTTCCCCTCAGCATTGTGTTCGGTTTCTTGTTCTCAATGCTGCATGTTTCATGTACAGCCAAGGTACTCAGTGTAGGGAAATCTTTGAAGAGCTCTGATAAAGACCTTTTACAAACACCAGCATGCAGAATGGAGGAAATGAGCCATTCTGGAGAGAACAGGGAAGTCGGAGGTTTATAAACACGTTTAATCTGATTGTAAGACTCTGTACACTCCTCAAACTTCCTGCTGATTGCTTTTTTCCCCTCTCCAATTGAAGAACATCCAAAGCCCTTCCCAGCACTTGCAGGGACCTGAGGAGAATGTGGTGGAAGCGCGGATCAGTTCTGTGCTCCAATCAAGCTCCTCTGACTCATCTAAAGGAATCTACATTAGGAAAAAAAAAAAAGGGCTCTGTTGTGTATGCAGTTACTGAATCAGACATATCTCTGCATGCAGTGTGTTGCATAAATGTGGCATAAACTGTGCCTGGAGGCTGGGGATGAACACACAGCGTTTAAAGTTGCGTCAGTTCATCTAACTGAACAATAAACCCCGGTTGTGTGGAATCAACCGGCTGCACATAGCTGAGGTAGGAAGGAATTAATTTGATTCTGAGTTTAGGAAGGTCTGACGCACAGATTTTTTTATGTTTATTTTTTCTCAGGTTGATGAGGAGCAGCTTAGAGGCTCAGATAAAAGTTTGACTTTAAAAAAATTATCCACGCTTTCATTATACTAAATATATGCCCATTTCTGGCAAATCACCTTTTATTTTTGTTTTTACTTCTAATTGTCAAAAAGCATTATTTAATGATTAAAAGACACACCTTTAAGCCAAACAGTTTTGAACGTTAGCTGCACGGTGTCACAGTGTGAAAGGTAAGGCTTGCTGCCTTGCAGCATTAATTCCTGGGTTGGAGTCCCAGCCTGGGGTCCTTTGAGTACGCCGACTTCATCCTGCAGTCCAAAAAAAAAACAACCTCATGACTTTAAGATTAAATGCTCTATAAATTACCCTTAGGTGAGGGCGATTTTTTTTTTAAATGTACTGAATATTGTTATGTCAGGGTTATTGATGTAAATATACAAACGTTCCTTTCAGGTTAGCTCTAGTCTCTAGTCCCTAGACTAGTAGTTCTATTGTTTATTATTTTCATTTTAATGTTGTTGTTTTGTTTTTTTTTTAAAGTCATTGGGAAGTCATATTTAAATTTTAAATCATTCTGGCTTAAACATGTATATAAATGTACTCTTTATCAGACCATATTGCCCCAAAAGTTAGAAAATTTTCCATTATTTTATGCAGGCCAATTAGTTATACGTCAGCTTTTACACCTAAATTCGGCCAATCATATATCAACAGTCATCTGTCAATCAAATTTTTTCGGTCATAGCGTCTTTTTCATATGTCGCAGCTAATATACGCAACGGTTGAAATAAGAATCATTTCCGTTCCCATTAAGTTCTGTCCCAGTGTTCACGGGGATGGACGTCTGTGTCTTCAGCAGGCGTAGAGCTAACAGAACTGGCAGCGTTGCGAGGCAAGGAAACATGTTTCCTCTGTCCATAGCATTCCTTGACAGTGTCGTTTCTAAGTCACCGATTTAGTGCTACTTGGTCCCAATGGAATTTCCCATTGGGAACCTACTAGCACTATGTTGCTAACTGGTTAGCAAGATGCTTCCGAAAAATGGCCACAACCAAACGGGCTTGTGAACCTTCCGCCACAACAATCCCGCCCTCTTGATAATCGACCAATCATATTAACTTTATTCACTTGTGTAAAGTCGGACACAACTCGGGAGAATTCGGAAATGCAACGGTTGGAACAGGCACTTCCCTACGACTTTAATAAAGGTTTTATAACCAAACCTGAATGATGTATATGCTGCATATTAATCCCTCTAAAGAACGCCTTCTGGTCTGTATTTCTTTTTCTGTCAGAGTCAGAGCTGCTAAACCTGAACCCCAGACTGTAGGCCCTCTGAAAACCAAGTCATGTTAGCTTTGGTGCTCTGTCCAATTTGATCTATTTCAAAAATTGATCTAAAAATCTATCAAACCTACTTAAAATAAGTGTATTTCCTCTCAATATAAGCGGGTAATTATGATGATCTGTCGATGGAATGAGTGTTTTCCCCTTGAAATGAGATTATTAGATAAATTATTACGGATTAAGTTATTTTTCTTGTCTTAAAGTCCCTTAAAGCCAAGTGTATCATATTTGATACATGAGCTGTTTAGACCCTCTGCATCATGAGTGCAATATTTTTGTTCTTGAAAATCCCGATTCACACACTCAGACATGTGTAGGGAACAGAAAACACATAAAATATTGTACAAACATTTCCAATGTTGTGAAATTGATACAAATAAACAATCTAATTTAAGCTTCATTTTTCAGGAAGTTCAATGACAACACTAAAACAAAAAAAGGAATTTTCTGTCAGGCTTTAAAGGGTTAAATGCACATTATCTCCTTATATGGGTAAATTGTCAATTCAAGGAACGTTATGCTAATTTCCAAGTGAAATAAGCATGCATATATTTTAGATTTTACAGTATGATGGTTGTTTGAAGGTGGTGGCTTCCAGTTATTAAGTCCCTTTGTGCTGCAGATGGTGTTAATGGATCCTCAGTGTGTCACTGTAAATTTTTTAATTTTTTTTAACAGTGTCCTGTCTGGCAATATGGCAATAAGAATAATTGTCTTGATGCCAAAAAAGAGCCCAGCAGATTTTACTTTCACAAGTGGAGCAGTATGGCAATAGCCATAGTGTTTTGCTGGATTTATGCATATAAATAGCTTTATTATCATTATGCAGGGAGTTTTACAGATTATATGGACACTACAATGTAAGACGAACAGGGAAGGAAAAACGGGAATAGGGAAAAACAGTGAAAGAAAGAGGAGATAAACGGGAGAAGATAATAAAACGTCAAAAACTTCTGACCATCATAAACTGAAACTGGATGCCAATGGCGTAAATTCTCACTTCAGCTACTGTTATAAAAACAATGTGATTTTATGGTTTAAGCCACAATTAGGTGAGGTTTCATGGTAGGAAAGAATTAGTGCTGCGCTGATGCCATTTTTTTTGGCCCCGATACCTGGCTGTGCAGTATTGGCCGATACCGATACCATCTGTTTGAAATTGATGTGTGTATATATGAAGAACTGCATACTACTTGGATGTAAAATAATTGCCATCATGGCTTTGTCAAGCTGCTGCCTACCTTTCTGAAGCAGGAAAAAGACTAATACAAAGTGAATCCAGTAGAAGTTTTTATTGCCTACCTGGAATGGGTGACAATAGTTGAATAAACTTTTGGATCTCAAAATGGTATCAGTGACCTATTTGTTGGTACTGATACAGATTCCACCATTTTAGTCCTGGATCGGGGCCCCACCTGATACTGGTATAGGTGTCAGTGCAACACTAGTAAGAACCTATGGAAGAAAATGCAAAACCAACCAAAGTTAAACATACTGATCAAAGTGGTTCCATGTTGGCATAGAAACGAAGCCTTACAAAGGATGTAGGTTTCCAGATAATCGGGATGGGATAAAAACAGCGATCTAGTTCCTACAATCATCAACTATTGTTAGGAACTAGAACAACCGACCCACTTGTTATTAACCAATTGGTTTCGGAAACTTTTTATGTGCTTGCTTATGTCAGAGATGACAGATATAATAAGATACTCATATTTTTGTTGATATTGGACCGATCTTCGATATCAGTATCGGATTAAGACGCCGTACAGATTTACAGCAGGGATCAAACTGATCCCATTGAATTAGCTGATATTTTATCTAAGTTTTCCTAGTAGCAGATTATAATTTCTATCTTAACTTTGGAGAATCTGTTTGATTTTAAACCTAAACATTATACAGATTTTTTTTTTAACGTTTTCTTTTTCCATAAAAAAAGATTAAAGCCTAGTTCCTTAAAAATAATTTTCATGCTAATTGATTTTATACAGGTTACAACATGAATGGAAGACGCTTACTATTTTTTAAATCTGAAACTGAAAGAGTCTTCCTTTTTATTTGCGACATCTCTCAAAGTGTAACTGCTGCTCTCATGGAACTGATTCGTTATCATTTTCAGGAATTGCACCATTTGTCTTCTCGATAAATCTCCTTGGAATGGGATCCATTAGAATCGGATGTTTCATGCATTTACAGGAACAGTTTTTGAATTGACAGGCTGTCAGGAGTGTTACGAAACCAGCAGTGACTCACTTTCACAAAGAAAATGTTTGTTTACAATGATCGTCACATCTGTCTAGTGGTTTGCCTCTGAGTTTAACTGTGGGGTGTGTGTTCCTGTAATCCTCTACAGACCGGGTTCTTGAGAAGGCCATGCACAAATGTGTCCTGAAGCCTTTGAAGAGCGACATTGAGGTGATTCTGCATGATTTTCAGGTAAGACGAGATTCATCTCCACGCCTATGGTTTATCTGAAAATCTGAGGAAAGCTGGAATTTACAGAACTTTTCTGATTTTGCAACATCCTAACCACAAGCTGTCTATTTACTATGGTTTCATGTGGCAAACCAAAAATAACATTGTAAATGAACAGAATAATGAAGTTCATTTTTAAATAATTTGGCCTAAATAAATTTGAAAAGTGTGAAGCAAAAAAAAAAAAGCTGCATAGCAGGAAATTGGAATAAAACATGTTTTGCAAATGAACAGGAAGAATGAAGAATGTAATGTATGTAATGTAATGTAATCCATAAAAATCAAACTGAAAATCAGAAAGAATAATTTTGCTGTTTTCTCAGATTTTTTTCTCAAGTTTTTGTTTTTTACAAATATTTTTACATATTTGATTTTTTTTAATTTATAAAACAAATTTTATAAATATAATTCATTGCAATTTCCCTTTGTCAGATTGAGTTTTATGAGTTACATTCTTTTCAAATTGCATTTTGAAGATCTCATTCTCTGTGCCTCTAGCCCGAATCAAACTCTTCAAAATGCTGTTGCTAAAACCATGCAGACCAATAGAAATGTATCTTCTCTCCTCTCTACGGAGGAAAACCTCTCCCAGAAGTCAAGAGAATGAGATCTGTAAGAAAGAATTTGGAAAGAATTTAATTCGTAAACCATAATCTGACAACGACCAAATAAAAAAATGAAAACATTCATTTTTAAAAAAGGTACTCTAAAAAACTTTTTTGATTAAGAAGTTTTCCAAAATTTTGTTTCTGTGTTGCTTTTTTCCCCATTGATGAAACATGTTTATTTGCAGCAATAATGGAACAAAATCCCCTCCTTATTTTGCTGCATTAAGCTCGTGCATCTGTAACCGGCCACGAGGCCTTTAACTTGATCACAGCTGCAGATTATTTTCCTTCATTAGAAAGCAGCACAGGCTGCGTCAGAATGGAGGAAGAACATCCATGAAGATCCGGTCTACAGATTCTCCATTAGTTGTTCATCTGTTCTTGGACAGGACCTTTTATTTTGCTCTTATGTTTTATTTTTTTGTCTCGTGTGTTAAAGATGTGATGGTTATCCTCCAGTATAGATTCTCCTACCAGAGCCTAAGATCTCTGCAGGTCCTCCAGAGCCACCGATAGCCTGATAGCTGATTAATCCTCTCCTCGCCCAGTCTATCAGTTAAGATGGACCTCCAGGTTTTGGTTGGCCTCTGTTTTATCCATCCTCCCTTAATGAATGGAGCTCTGTGAAATGTCCATTCTTTTAAATCTCTCCAACTTCGTCCCTGAAATTATGCTGAGATGATTATACTGAACCATTTCAGAGTAAAGGGCTGGATCAAAATGAACAGCACTCTTTGGAGATTTTACTTAAAAAAAATAATTTTTGCTCTACAAGGTGCTGTGCATACAGGTTTTTCTGCAGCACAGATTCGCTTTAACCGCCCCTCCTGCCTTCCTCCTGCAGGTGAACAGCGGAGCTCTGCAGCAGCTCAGGGAAAACCTGGCCCTGGCTAAAAACAAGAAGCCCCAAGAGCTGGGGGTGGACGGAGCCGTGCCCCCCGACTCTATGGCCATCGAGAAAATTCGCCAGAAGTTCCTGAACATGAGGAAGATGTACTCCCCCGACCAGAAGGTGTCCCTGCTGCTACGAGTCTGCAAACTCATCTACACCATCATGCAGGATAATTCAGGTAAGTAGAAAAATAAGTGGCCGCTTTCTGTGCCTCCGATCGCTGGGCACGTTTAACACTGCTTTCCTCTCAGGGAGGATGTACGGCGCCGATGACTTCCTGCCCATGCTGACCTATGTAGTCGCTCAGTGCGACATGCCGCAGCTGGACACAGAGGTTCAGTACATGATGGAGCTGCTGGACCCGACTCTGCTGCAGGGGGAAGGTCAGTACCGTCTGTGTCTGCAGAGATCCATCTATAATATGTGACGTTAACATAGAAACACACTCATAGATGAACAACTTAAAGAAGAATCTATTTAGTTGTCCTACATTTATTGCACAGATG
Source organism: Cyprinodon variegatus (assembly GCF_000732505.1). Lineage (NCBI taxonomy): Eukaryota > Metazoa > Chordata > Actinopteri > Cyprinodontiformes > Cyprinodontidae > Cyprinodon > Cyprinodon variegatus. The sequence continues at coordinate 73,923 of NW_015150947.1, forward strand.
CAATTCAGTAAATAACAAGATCATCAACAAGTTAATCTATTTCTGTTTTTAATTAATTGTCTAAAATAGACAAAAGTTATCTGCAGAAATCTCACAACATCCTTAATTTCCTTTTAATTTGTTGTTAACAGTCCAAAGGCTCCAAATAATTAGTTCTCTGAGCCTATTTTTCTAATCTAATCAAATTAAGGACATTATATGCAACATTAAAACAAAATAGAAAATCTAATTTCGATGCTGTTATGACTGCTGTCATGGCAGCAGTTTGGGAAGTTCATGCAGAGCATCAGAGGTTATGTCCTGCAGAGGCTCTAAAACTGATCCTGTAGAGAGGATAGGGACCCTTTCAGCTCTCTGTCCTCTACAGCGGGGCTTTCCAAAGGAGGGGTCAGGAGACACAAAAATGAGGTCACAACATGGTTTTAACAATAAATGTGATGTGATACCGAGGTGTAGGAAGTGCCAAGTTACATCATTAAATACATAAATGAGAAACTCCCATTAAATGAAAAGATGATGTTTTTTTTTTTTATCTATCTAATACGTGATTCAAATATCAAATATACCTTTAAACTGAGAAATGAACAATTAGATTGTTAAGTATCTAATTAAATAAATAGAAATATTTTTAAAATCAGTATGCTTAGAAATAGATGACAAATACTTCACATTTTATGTGTAAAGTAATTCTATGTATTTCTATGTACAGTCAGTTGCATTGGTATTGTTTGGGTTCCAGGCTGACCTGTTGGTCTGCTCTACCAAACCCTCTTATGTATTTGCAGCAAAGGGTTCTATCACATATTTATAATTTTCCCTCAAAACGATATAATTTTAAAAAGTGTAAAAGAAAATGAAAAGCATAAATGTCTACAACAGCTTACCATACAAACATTTGATGATTCATTTGCCATGTTTATAAAACTCCAAAATAACATTTGAGAAATATTTGCTCAAAAAAAGACAAAACCAGAGGAGGGTCGTAAGTAGTTACATTTACTTTAAGAAAAAATACTTTTAGGAGTAGTTGTTCTGCTTTTTACTTTTACTAAAGCAACGTTGTTGTGAGTGTGTGGCTGCTTTTATCTGAGAAATCTTTCCTGTTACTCCAGTCACCGTGAGTCATTTTTAAGAAAATACGGGAAACAGTAGAAACAGTCCATGTTGTTGCTGGAAGTTCTTTAGCTTTTCCTAAGACATTTTGGATTCAAAATTGTATCTCTGTTTTGTTTTGATTTTTCCAACCAAATCAGAATAATTTATTTTTTCCATTTAAGTTTTATAATGAAAGGATGCCAAATGACATATAGTAGTTTACTGGCTTTTATTTCAGCCACCCCCTTTAGGAGGTGATCATAATTCATAGAGTAACGCACATAACGCACAAACATATTAAAGTCGTGCTTCTCTTATTTGAGTAAAACATTTGGCTAATCTGCCCAAACTCTTTGGCTGTCAGTCAGGAGCGAATGCTGTAACCATTGACAGCAATGTATTTGGAAATATCAGAAATGTCAACTCAGCATTTGTGAATAAAATGATTTGTTTCAGTTTACTCATAAAAGACATATGAAGAAACAAGCTTTCTGCTCTGAAATGAAAGAATAACTCAAAGACGGAACGCCGTCAGTGAAATGTGACAGAGACAATCATCGATGACAAAATATAAATAAAAAACATGAAAAATAAAACCCAAGTTATTTTGCTAAAATTAAAAAGAAAGGGTCTTCATATTACTGGTCATAGTTATTATTTAAGGCTTTCTGTAATATCTACTTATGTGTAACTGCAAAGTGAGTTCTCAAATCTTCTGTTAGTTTAATGTTTCCTTATTATAAATAAGTTATATTAGTTTTAGCTTAAAAGACTAATAGAGCCGTCCCCTGGGGGGGATCTTTGCTTTCACCACATTTAAGCCACAATCTCTCCAAAGGATTTCCACACACTCTGGAAAAGCCTTTGTTTCAAGTGTTTTTCAGTTCGAAATCTAGTTCAAAAGTAGAAAAAAAAGAAGTGATTTAAGAACACTTTCTTGTTTCTACTTTCTAGCCTTGCACTTCTTTTCAATTTCTAACAAAAAATCCAGAACTGCCCAAAAGAAGCTGCTTAAAAGGAGGATCTTTTTAGACCAGAATGCTGAAGAACCACAGCTAAACTCTCTTTGATTAAAGACCCATTCCATGTCATACAGTATAATCCTTCCCATGCTACTCTCCACAGTGCCTCCAAACTCAAACATTTTAACTTAAACAATCATTTTTGTTCTACTGCATAAAACAACATGAACCTTTCTATTAATTTGAAATGCCACAAAAGCCCACTGGAAAAACGATCTAGAAATAAGTAAAAATATCTTTAATTAAGTGTATTTACCCATAATTTGAGTAGCTAAATGAGATAATTTGCCAATGGAATGAGTATTTTTACTCTTAAAATAAGATAATTAGATAATATGCACTTGAAATAAAACAATGCAATTGTGTTTTCTTATTTTAAATCGAAATTGTCTTGTTCCATTGGCAAAATGTCTATTTTATCTCCTCAATTCAAGAAGAAATGCATTTATTTTAAGAAAAAATGACGTATCTAGATTTAGATTTTTTTCCATTGCAGATTTCCCTGATTGTTTGCAGAGGAAGCGTTCTTTGCTGTCCCTTATCTACGGCTGTCATTCAATCAAAACAAAACAACATAAGTTTCCAAACTTTAGTTTTTAAATAGACATTTTTTTTAAATGAAAAACTACCTAAAAGTTGCTAATTAATCCAACAGAAAATGTGATGGAACCCACAATGAGGCCTTTTGTTTTAGTATCCATGTTGTTATCTCTCTGGAATTCAGTTTGTTTTTGTTTTCTGTGAGTTTTTAATCTCTCTGTGAGTTTCCCTTGGTTTATATTAGTAGAACATTGTTCTCATGAGGGATTTAGTGAGAAAGTCTTAGGTGTGTGCAGAGGAAGGAAAGGTCTTCGTGGAAGGAAGGAAATACCGTTCAGTGTTTGATTATAATGGACTGGATCGGATTCAGGTGAAAATGAACGGGTGGCGCCTTCACAGGGGGAAATATTTTCCTATCTTCGTGGCACGTAGGCTGAAATAAGTGGCTTGGAGATCCACGTGTGAGAATCTTTTCAAATATGACCTCCCTGCAAGAAATCCCTTTACTTTCTGTTCTAAAGAAAGGAAGCTTTTCTAATTCTTGTATCAGTTATTGATAGATTAGCCATCCCAGCTGCAAATTGTGCAACAAAAATATTACCCATACCGAGAACGTACAGTACATAAAAAGAGAACTACCTTCTTAGATCTCAGATCACTTCAGGCTGTACTTCCAAGAACAAGAGGAGGGTCTGTAGTTTAATCCTTTCTGAATAAATCCTACTAATAAGGGGAATATTTAACCATTAAGGAGCAGTCAGTTCCCAGTAGCTGACAGAACATGCCAGCATCTGTTCTTATAAAGTAATAAAGACGTTCCTCCAGGTGTAGGCGTGTAGCAGATGACTGGGTCTAACGGCTCATCAAGGTCTTCTGGCAGAACAAAGCAGCTTCCCACCATCTTACCCATCCATAACCTTTCATGGACTTTCTTAAACCGCTAAAACCAAATTCTCATCCTGATTTTACAATAATTCATTTATGGCTTTTTGATTTTTTCCGTTAAGCAAAACCGGATTTCATGAACTGCAAAGCGTTTTTTTTTTAAGACTGGAGACTTTATTAAGAGAAGATCTTCTCATAGAAGATTTAAAGAAAACCTAATCAAGTCCTGATAATCATCAGAATGTGCTTCATTCAATGACCCGTCTTTATTCTTAGTGCCAGAAAAGATTATTTTTTTTTGGCTTAATTTTTATTTTTTTTTCACTTGGCTAATTATTTATTTATGATTCATACATATGAGCATTTTGAAAGCTGATTAATTGCTCTGTCCTAACAAGCTGATAATTTTAGCCTCCACTGATCACTGTTTTATTTAAATTAGTCTAAAGACAAATTGTATTATTACTGCTTTTTACTTCAAAACAAATGGGTTCAGATTGAATCCTTTTAAACGCTGACAGGATGTAAGCAACAGGTTGATCATGCTTGACGTGACGCCAACTTGTTCCGTCCAGCGTAAACAAAGCTCTGACAAGATGGTTTCACCTGCAGCATGATGACGCACAAAGTTCCCTGAGGCATTGAATCATTTAGCCGGATTCAATGGAAACCCTAAACGTAAAGACAACAGGAAAAGTAATATCTGCTTCAAGTCAGCAAAGATACTTAAAGGCCTTGTCTATCTGTTACATTTTTCATGACTCTTTTTCAGTTTGGGTTACAGATGTTGCCAACTGACAACTGTTAATCATTTAGAACATGTCATTGGATAATTCGTATCTCGTGTAGCCTGGTCCTGGACGCTATGGGCGGCTTTACCATAGTAACAGGAGAAGCGGTGCAAGTGAATTTGTGTTTTCGGACAACATGTGGTAATTTATAAATGTTTTCAATCAGGTGGGTCCGGATCCAGACCGAGTTCCACTAATCCTTGATCTCTGGTTTAGAAGATACATTATTTTCCCAGAATTCTTTTGTCTGATAAGCCTTTGGGATGTAAAGAGTGCTGCAAGGGATGAAACAAAGCACAGTCACTGATTGGTCAGCTGCTGACAGACCTTCTAGACTAATTGACAGGTTGGGTCACTGTTCATGAAGGAAAACGGCAGATTGCTAAGAAACTTTCCTCTATTACTAATCCTGCACAAGGCGACAGCAGAGAACCGACTCCCAGAAATAATTTCTACTCATAGAAAAAAAGGAAAAATTAATTATTTATTACATTTATTAATGGTATGATTCCTGACCTTTGACCCCAGTGATTTTATGGCACTAGCCTGCCTTTCATTTCTCACACTAGACTGCAAACTTTCTGAAAACCCTCTCAGCCTTTAGTACACTATCCCTACTCACATAACAACAATATAGGTGTTGATCAGAGTAAAAAGTATCTGTCTTCTTTTCCTCTAAACTCTTCCTTTCTCATTTCTCTGAATGCAGCACCAGACATGTTTTGTTGTTATTGTTATAAATGAGTGATTTGATTAGAGTCACTGGTCCAGAGCTGCATTGATAGCAATAGAAGCTATGCATTCATTTCAGAAATGCTTTATTAATCCTAAAGGAAAATTAGCTGTTGCAGCATGATGGAGTATTATGACCAGGTTAGAGATTTTTAAATTTTTTTTATTTTGACAATAAAGTCGTAACATTAGGAGAATAAAGTCATCGTACAACAACCTGTTTCAGAAAGAAAGCTTCAACCCCTGACCATCAGATGACGACCGACCAGCTCCACCAATCACCAACCTAAGTCCACTTTGACATCGTTGCCCAATTTAATGCTGCTGCCAAAAGATTACCTTATTTATCAAACCAGAGCCAAAGTATAACTTCACATGATGCTCCACATTCCTCATTTTAAGGAAGAAAGTGCTTATTGTAAGAGTTGTCATAAAATACAACTTGTTTCTCGTAATTTTAGGACTTTATTCTCGTAATATTACTTTATTCACATAATTGTATGACTATTCTCGTTGTGACTTTTTTCTTGTAATATTACGACATAATTCTCGTTATTTTAGGATTTTTTCTCGAAACAGAAGAAAAAACAAAGCTCTAACCTGGCCCTAATAGTCCGTCGGGGTTGCAGTAACTCAGTTCTGTTTTTTACCAGTTGTCTTAAGGCAGGGGCGGATATAGGAAATGTGGGGCCCTAGACAAAGACAGGCAGGGGGGCCTTTGAATTGAGAAGGCAACACATAAAACAGACCCATTCTGCAGATAGAGAAATGTTAATAGAATAGACGTCCATTATCTGTTCCAGGTTTTGTCCCTCTCTTCTTGTCCCTTTTCTTCTTGTTTTCCTCTATATATTTTGTGCTCAGCTGACTTTTTATGCTGTCCCAAAAGGAATGAAAGATTTTTTTCCAAGCACTAAGCTCACTTAGCTGATTGCTCCTTCCTGTGTTTCCAAAAAGGCAAAAGTAAATAACCCAGTCCTTCTTTTCACTGTAGACAAGCCATGATCTGCTTATCTGTTCTCCATTTTTGATTTGGATGTAATAATAGCTGCATGAATCATGACAGCAGACAAGATAGAGTTGCTCTGGAGAGCAGAGTTTGCTGCTTTTAGATGTTGTCTCCAAAGTCTCCAGTAGCATATTATGAGCGTTCTGACGGCAATTTAGAGAAATATATATATTTTTTTATCAAAAACATAATTAATGTGATCAAATAAGGGATAGCTGTATGAACCATACATGTAAATAAAGATTTATGGGGCCCCCAGGAACTTGGGGCCCTAGGCAACTGCCTAGTATTGCCTAATGGTAAATCCCCCCTAGTCTTAGGTGTTGATAGCTGTAGGCAGGAAGGATCGTCTGACATTCTGTTGTTTAAAACTCATGAAGAGGATGTTCACTGTTGTCCATAATGTTCTTTTTAGTTAAATCATCTCCAGAGGTTCTAGAGAAGTTCCAGAACAGAGTCGGCCCTCTTTAACAGCTTGTTGGCTTCACCAACAGATGATGGCATCTATCAGGAAAAACTGATCTTCACAACAGACTTATAGAAAATATGTAGCATGTTGCTGCAAACACTGAAGGACCTACTGTAAGCTTCACAGTCTGCTCTGTACTTCTTGTGGAGCTTCACAATTGGACTCCAGTCTAGTTTGTTGTCCAGGTGAACAGCAAGGATTTATATTCCTCCCCCTCCACATCTTCTCCCATGATGTTAACAGGATGTAACTTGTTCCTGTTTCTTCTCAAATCTACAATCATCTTCCTTGTTCTGCTGACATTCAGGATTAGATGTTTGTTATTGTTGATATCCCTCCCAGGATATCCTGATTGTTCTGTCTGACCTGATGAATGTTAAACTTCCTACATGATAAACTCTGCCTATTTTGGGAATTTAGTGTCAGTGATATTTGGTATTTCCACACTTTTCCCCTTCTGGGAGTTAAGTTGCTTGAAAACTCTTCTTTCCAACTAGTTTGGGATGCATAATTCAGAGGCGAACCGTTTGCATTTCCAGCTCTATAACACAGACCAAGGGTCCATCCATAAACTACAGGGCAGTTTGGACACTTCGGCTAAAGCGGAAGTGCGTCAGCAGTCACCATAAACGCCGCTGTCTGAAAAGTGCTGGCAGTAAGGAAGGAAGGAAGCAGGGTGCCTCTCGGCGCCCATTTAATTAGCATAGGGACCTATTGGCTTTCCTATCCGTCTCTTCGGAGCTATGCTGTTTCCAGCAATCCTTTAGGTGAAAGGACATGTAGACACAGCCCACCTCATAGATGTTAACTAAAATACATTATCACTTCATGTGCACTTTGTGTTACACACGCTAATGTACAAACCTTTATCTGTTTGGGGTTTTATGGTGGAGAAATTCAGATGTTTGCAACATTTATGTAATTTTTTTTTTTCTTTGTAGTCCTAATTTGACTTAACATCATCCATGTGCGTTTCTGTTGCAAGATGACATCCGTAAGTCTGTCAGGATTCATTTAGAGCAGTCTGAAATTCCTTTCATTCCAATAACAGCGTTCTTAGAGCTACAATTAGCAATATTTGGATGGAGAGATTGAATAATCATCTGGTTAACTGAGCAGGATAAAGGAAAACTAGTCAGGGTTTTTACTATCTGGCATTGATTCACTGTATTTAATCATTGTTCTCCTTCATTATCGTCTCAGTAGACAGTAAATGAGTAAAAGAAAAGGGAACACGGAGATCAATAATCTGTCAAACTAACGAGCCATTTTGAAGGCCGACCAATGTGTAAATAATAGAAGGATTATTTATAGAAGCAGATCCCCTAAATCTTTACTTTGGCTGAAGATCAAACCAGTTAAAACCAGTAGGTTACTTTTACTGAGGTAGTGGACTCTATATATCAGCTGAAATAAGTGAAAGTTGCAAATATATAACCCTAACCCTGGATGTTCAACTAACCTGGACTGGAATCATAACTTTGATGTTTTTTTTTACCTACCTCCTGGAGGTCGAGTTCTTCCATAGTGGTGGTGATGCTTTTAAGAATATATATATATATATATATATATTTTCATCTTGTGAAAGCTGTGATGTAGTTTGCAGGAGCAGCTGCTAAAAGGAAGAGGTTAGATAAGCTTATCAGGATGGCCAGCGGTGTCATAGACGAGGTAGGAAGTTTCTTCCGGATTGCGTTTTATTCTGGGATTTTTCCATGGTTTTTCCAGCTGGAAGAAACTTGGAAGGTCAAATTAACTGGAGAGTTTTATTTCTTTTGGTGAATATTTTCCTTCAACACACTGCAAAAAATATCTAGAAATAAGTTTAAAAAATTCTTAAATTTAGCCTCAATTTGAGCAGGTAAATAAGATTATCTGCCAACGGAACGATGATTTTTACTCTTGAAATTAGATAATTATATAATATGCACTTGAAAAAAAAGGATGCAGTTGTTTTTTCTTATCTTAAATGTAAATTGTCTTGTTCAATTTGCAAAGTGTCTCGCTTTTCTCCCCAATTCAAGAAAAAAAAGACTTATTTTATGAAATAATGACTTATTGAGATGTCATTTTTTTGCAGTGCAGTCGCAAATCCAGGAATAACCTTGAGGTGGGGTTCCATATCTATAAACCAGGGTGGTTGGGGGGCATGAATAGCAGAAGAAATTAAAGAAAGAAAGCCAGCTGGTGAAATCTGAGTGTACGAGGAAGAGTTTTCCTCCATGTGACCAATAGTTATTTATATAGATTTAGTATTACATGCTCTTAATATATTATATGAATGAAAAGTGTATTTACCCTTAGTTTGAGTAGGTAAATAAGATGATTTGCCAATGAAGTTGGTATTTCTCCTAAATAGATAATATACACTTGAAATAAGACAATGCAATTTTGTTTCCTTATTTTAAATGTAAATCGTCTTGTTCCATTGGCAAAGTGTAAATGCATTTATTTTAAGAAAAACTAACTTATTTAGATTTCATTTTTTGCAGTGCATAAACATTTCTCCTTATCTAGCATGGCTGATATAGAGAGTTAACTTTTAAATAGAAGTCTCCCAGTTCACCAAAATACGATCTATTACCAGGACTTTCTTCCCGGTTTCTTCCACTTGTCCAGAAGAAACCGGGAAGAAACTCACCCCTGGTCATGGACATAGTGCAGGTGGTGGGAGACAGACCAACTCTTAAAAAAATAAAATCCCTGTTTTTCCATTATCTCTCCCTTCATGCATAATACTGTTGCAGAGCCAAAGACCTCCTTCAGGATTTCACAGATCATTCCTCTCAGTGGCTGTTAGACTTTATATTCACCATTGCTCCTGACAAACTTGATACAATCTTAACTTCATTTATATTAGGTCTCTTTATATTATTGTTGTTTTTGTTTTAAAACGGTATACCGTTCTGTGAATCTCCATTGCCTTTTAGTTTGCTGCTTGTTCAGCTGGATTTCACAAACAAGAAAATGTTTGCTGACAGTGATGTTTGCTGTTCTGATCAAAGTTGATTCATCAGTCAGTTGTCAGAGTTTTTTTCTGCTCACTCAATCTTGTGTTTTTGTGTTTTATTTCCTTTCCCTCCAGGTGGTTACTACCTGACCAGCGCTTACGGCGCCATGGCCCTCATCAAGAACTTCCAGGAGGAGCAGGCGGCCCAAATTCTGAGCTCTGAGGCCAGGAACACCCTGCACCAGTGGCACCGCCGGCGAACGGCGCAGCGCTCCGTGCCCTCTGTGGACGACTTTCAGGTATCTCACCGGAGCTGAGCCCACCTTGATCATCCAGGCAGTGAGTCCAAGTTGTAACAATTAAATCTGCATTCCTCTGAGTTGGAAAAGTGCATGAAAGAAGCTGTGTAGTTGCTCTACTTCACTAACACAGCACCAGCTTGAACAGGGAATAAGTATTTTGGTGAGCAGCACCCCCTAGTGGAACAACCGCATGCTGCTTTTCTATTTTATTTCTCCTGCATGAGAAATTTCTGTGAATGTCACTGATCTCTATTTATTCACTGGATTGCTGATACCCCGTTGGTGGTACATGTTGCTGTAAAGTCACCTGCCGCCATATTGGTACTCCCTAGTAAGACAAGTCGGAATATAAACAATACATAAGACCTTTAAAACAAAGATAAATTCATCACTTTGACACACACTTCAAGTTTCATAGCATCAGTAGATTAATGTAATTTAAGGTCAAAATAGGCACATCATATTACATAGTTATTATGAAGTTTATAATCATTTAATATAACATATTAAACAAATTCATCATAACAAAATGAGTGCATTAATGGAGCATAATAGTACTGTACTTAAATATTAAGAATGTACACACACACCCCCACACACACTGTCTGATGATGTGCCAAAAGTGCTAAATTGATGATGTACATGTAATATATACATGTATTAATTACATTGTTATGGTAATTTCATTACATTCCAGGCATTTTAATGGCGTGATTCCGTGAAAGTGGGGTGGACCAAGATGGCGGCAGGTGACTTCAGTTTTTTCGGCTTATCACTAATTCAATGAATAGAGATCAGTGATGAATGGCAGCAGGCTTCAGCAATGGAAACTGCATCTAGTCCAAAACCATTCCTAAAAAAACCTCCCGGAAGAAAAACCAAAACGCCTCAAAACTGGAAAAAAAAGACAAGGAAATGGGTGTTTGTTTTTTGGAATGACTATGACCTGGATGACTGAGAATTTTCAACAGCATATTTCAAAACCAGTTTGGAGGTTTTTAGGGTTATTTTACTGTTGGAACTGACCTGTGTGCAAAACTTTGACCAAAACTGTCCCCCTCAGGAACATTCCCAGAACTACTGCAATAAACTTAAAACAAGTAACAATTTTACATAAGTTTCAAATGACAGATTATATCTGACAGAAAAAAAAGTAGCAAAGACAAATCAAATTTGGCTGCTTGGCTAAAATGAGAAGAAAGGCAAATTTAAGCCTTCAATGACATAATCTTGCCTCCACTGCCAAGCATGGTGGTGGTAGCAGCATGATGTGGGGAGGTTGTACTGCTAGTGGTGAACAGAATACTTTTGCTTGTTTTAACAGAGCACAGACCCCACATCCTTCTACTTCATTTCTCCTTCAGAAGATAAACGTGATTTGTTTTTTTCCTCCACAGAACTTTCTCCGGGTCGCTCTGCAGGAGGTGGGCTCAGGCTGCACGGCTAAAACCCTGCAGGTTCAGCCGTACAGCACAGCGGAGGAGGTCTGCTCCCTCTGCGCCTTTAAGTTCAAGGTACCGGACCCTGAGAACTACGCCCTGTTCCTGATCACCGAGGACATGAGCCAGCAGCTCGCTCCAGACACCCACCCCCAGCAGATCAAAGCAGAGCTGCACAGCCGGCCCCTTGCGCAGGTCTTCCACTTCGTCTACAGGAAGGTGGACAACCTCAACCTCTGCAGCCAGGCTGACATCAGCAATGGGAACTGCCTGCAGGTGGAATAGGGAGGCACTGCAGTTATGGTTGGTCAGGGTATCTAGTAGGTATATAAAGGAAGATTAGAGGATGTCTGATGTTTTGTTTGGAGGGACTTTTGAGGAAGCTTGGAAAGATTCAGAAAGATTTATGCAGGTTTGTTCAAGATGGATATGAAGTTTGGAGATGCTCAGGCCTCCTCCTTTAATATGACTTAACTGCTGTCCCCACCATGCCTTATATATAAACTGAACACTGTATGTTACTGAGAGCGGGCCCCAGGTTGAAGCATTTGCAAGTGTTTATTTAACAGTTGAAATGATCTTTTGTAAAATAAAAAACAAACATGTTTTTATTGCTCCACAGCTGCAGGTCAGTTGTGGTTTATATTTCTGTGTATAATTATTTTTGTATTCCTTAAAAGATTCATAATTTGATATAATGTTGGTGTACTGGACTTAATTATGCCAGTTATTAAGGTCTTTTTGACACAACAATATTACAGTTGTTTGCTGTGAGAAAGCTCGAAGGGTTTTTAATTGAAATAAAAAACATTCTGAATGAAACTGCCTCCAGACTCCTGCACTTGGTTCAAAGCAGATTATACTGTATTATAATATGTTAATTATCTTAGAAATACATGAACACACATACAGGAAGTGGAGTCGTTTCAGATTCCGGTCTGTGATCGTTTACACTGTTTAATGATGACAAAGGATGCCAAATGAACTTTATGTGCTTCTGTTTGTAAATATAAATGCTGTATAAGCATCTTAAGTTACCATCTAAATAGCGGCTATTTAGCCGTGCTGCATGGAGGAGCAGCGTCACTTTTTTGATGTGTTCTAAAGGTGAGGATGTGATGCAAATAAATTGCAGCGCATTACTAAGATCGTTTGTATTAAACTAGCGATGAGCGCAGTAGTGGGAGAAGGATTTAGTGTATTTCTGCACTTCATGGAGCCACATTTTTTTCCCTCTGAGAGCGGCCATAACCTCTGATGTTAGCCTAGCTTTTAAACTTTTGGTTGCTCTCAGTTCAAATCAATTCAATTATAAATTATTAATCGAAATTCAGTTTAAATACAGCCCATCCAAGAAGATAAAAACACACCGAAAGACAATACACAGACATTATACATGCTGGATGCTGAATTACACTAAACAAGGAGCCCTATGTCAGTTTACATATTTTATTTATCCTTTTTTTATACTCAGTAATAAAATAGGTTCCTGCTCTGTTATACTTACTACGTCCAGTTAAGTAATATTTTAAAAAACAAATATTTCTTTTTTAAATACATTCTATCTGTCCGTCTATTTAGGTATCTAACCAGGTTGCTAGTTCTCTATAAAACAAGTACAAATCTTAATTATTTTTTTTTTATTATCATTGACTTTCATTTACAAATTCAAAGACTTATGTAACGAATTTACCTCATTTTGACATAGATATACATAACAAAGAACAATAACATTTTGTTATTACAATAATCAATAAGCTGAAGTCATTGACAACTTTATTATTTTGGAGTTACTCTCCTCGATCTTCTGGGAAACTGTTTACCATGAGATTGGAGCATGCAGCTTTCTGCGTTGTGTCAGAGCAGCTAATGCTGAGTCCTGTGCTGGTTTTAGGTTCGCATTATTATGGTAAAGATTTAGTATCTGGTAGTTTCCTAATAGTATGAGGTAAATGGTAAAACTTGTGATGTCATGCAGTGCATTGAAACCTGCTCTGTTGGAGTAATCAGTAGATTACCAGGGCACTCCGCTTCTCTGCATTATTCACTTGATTGTTGCTGAAGTTTTTTTTTATTTTCTCCAATCGTCCTGGTAACTGATGCAGCCTGAGCTTTGCGTTGAACCTCAACCCACAGCCTTCCCTGGATTAACAGCTACATTATATCTTTAGTTAACGGAGTTATTTCCTGTTGTGGAGGTTTATATTTTGAGTTTCTTTGCTCTGACACCGATCGCTGTTTAGTCAGATTTTTTTATCCCTTTTTTCTTCTTTCACATCATTTTTATTTGATTACTTTATTCAGGTTAAACTGAATATAAACCATAAGACTTGGTAAAGTTTAAACCACACTAATGGATTAATAAAAATGTGATTAATGTTTATTAAATATGTTTGATTTCACAGCAACCTATCTCTTTATTTTGATACAATCTCCAGGAGTTATATCAAGAATAATGTCTGTCACCACAATTCGCCAGTGGTATAAGTTCTAATCATCAACTGAGGGAGTTCAAGTCACTAAGTTCCCAGTTATTAGAAGAATATTTAATAATAACTATAACAACTTTATTTTCAGTGCTTAGAGGAACCTTAACGTTTTTTATTTTTAACTGAAATACAGATTCAAACATTTATTAAACCAAAGTAAATAAAGCATGGGACAGCCATATCTGTCCTGGATGCTAAAACTACACACATCTTATTATCTATCTCTATATTAACATTGATGTATTTTCCATTCATTGCTATGGCCCTACATTAGACCCTAAACATGATTAGTTAACACCTAAAACTAAACTGAAATCCCACCTTGCCCCTAAACCTAACACCTAACTGTACAGTATATGTGAGGAAAGTGGGCATCCCACTGTATTGAATGTAACAGCCTCTCTGTGTGATGCTACCACCACCATGCTTTGTCTCAGTGGACATTTCAATGATAGAAGTAAACGTAACGGATTACATTTTTTCTGCTACAAAATGCAGAGAAACTGTGAATTTGCGTTGTCATTAAAGTTGTTTCGTATTTTCATTTTCCTTTTATAGGTGACTTATTTCTACAAACTGAGATAAAAATAAAAGGCATGTCAGCCGGCACTTGTAAATCTATATAGTATATGGATGCAACCAATAAAAATTCACAGATTAACTTCTTTTTTATCCGGATGCTATGGAGATCTGAGCTTGCCGGGGACCTCACAGAGCTGCTTGCGCTCTGCCTGTCTGTAATTCAGCTACAAGCTAGCTGTGCGGCTCCTGCTCTCCCCAAAACGTGTTGGGATTGCTTTGGTTCATGTAAGTTTTTTGTTGCTTTAATTTAGTTTCGTCTTTGCTCCAACACAAATGGCTGTAGTATGGCAAGTCTTTTATGACCTTCACTTTACCACGTTTACGACTAAAGGTAGTTGAAACTGAAACATTTAGCTGACGTTGCCCATTATAGCACGTGAAGCAGGGCTCAAACTTAATTTGATCGTTATTTTAAAAATACAACAACAAAGACACCATCTTAATAAGAGTCATTTGATCTGGTTTCCTATCTTATAATTTAATATAAACGTGAATATGTTTTAACAAACGTTACTTTAAAACAGGCATATCAAAGTCCTAATAATGTAATAAGTATTTTTAGGACAGTATCTCTTCACGTTACAGCACTTACCCCGCATAATAACACACAATTTTTTGTAGAATTAAGTATTATCAGATATAATGAATTATTTATATTAGATTGATATTGTTTTATGTAAAGCTGTCATAAATATTTACATCTGTGGGCTTCCATATTTGAGCTGGTTTTGCTTAGACCGAGGTGAAAATAATAAAACATATTCTCAGCTTTGGATGATGATCAAAACATTTCCTTGGATCTATTTCTTCTAAAACTATGATGCCAAAAAGGAAATGTTTGGATGAAAAACACCTGCTTCTATAAGATTTAGGAGGGAACATGGCATGAAGTTTATTAAGCATAACTGTTTGATTCCCTGAAAGATGCAACTGTTGATGTGCATCAGTCTTGGAAAGGTTAAAGTTCAACACCTGCCTGAATCTTTTAGATAAACCCCTTTTCCATAACGTCTGAATCAAATGCTAATGATGGTTAATGAGGCATCTTGAAGCCAAACTGTATTGATGCTGCATTGATACTGTCTCGCAGAATACTGACACCTGCTGGACATTTAAAGACACTGCAGTCAGCTGATTTGACATACTAAACTGAATTGATTTCATGACCTAGTAAATGATATAATTTATTGTAGGTTATATTGTATTATTTCATATCTGTGTTTAAATTGAAAATATCCTTGATATTTTTAGACTCAGCCAATAAATAATGTAAACGTATAAGGTAAAAATTTAGGGGGAAATGAGGATGTTTGTGGATTAGGTTATTAAAAACAATTTTTAAACAATAAGTACAGTAAAAACAGTAAATAAACTAAGAGTCAATTTGAAATTAACTTAAATTCAGATAGTTTGAGTGATAACTGAGAGGGAAATAATGACACAAGGAGAAAATTTAGATAAAAACGCAGCGGCTGAAACATTCCTATTCCTTTTAGGCAGTGGTGTCAAAAGTACAGACATTTGTTACTTAAGTAGAGGTATAGATACTGCAGCTTAAAAACACTCTGATAAAAGTTGAAGTATTAACTTGACCTCTTTACTCAAGTAAAAGTGAAAAAGTATGTGCTCCAAAAACTACTTAAAGTATAAAAGTATAAAGTAACCTTTAAAAAAACAGCCAGACGCCACTATATGAATTGAAAGCTTAATTTTTCGACTATTTTGAAAAATTCTTTGAGATAGGGCCAAGGATGAGGGAGGTCTTGTTGGTCTCCGTCTCCATCTCCCGATACGCTCTCGCCTGTGTCCGACCTTTCAGACATTTTAACATCTTTTTTTTTGAATCCGACATTGTAGCATGGCTTAGACAATTCACGCTTCCTGCTTACTTCTGATGATTTCCTTTAGCTAACCAATGAGTGTTTGTGTTATATGACTCATGCAGCTTTCATGCCTGCAAAATGCTTTACAGCGGAGGTCTTCAACAGGGGGTCCGTGAACCCTAGGGGGTCTACAGAGGTACTGCATGGAGGTCACAAAAGTTTTTTATATTCCTCCCTGCAATTTTTTTCCACTAATTGAGATGTCTTTAAATACACATTAACATGAATTCAACACACTGTAGTAAACATAATTTCAGTCATCAATGTACACATTCAGTACCATACAGGAGCTCTTTCAAACTGGGCACCGTTTCATTCACAACACCTGTCCCATCAACCAGGAATCAGAATCAGATATATTTTAATAATCCCAGGGAGAAATTACTTTCATTACATGACTCCATCTGTAACAGAGTGATTATAGGACCAGGTTGATACAATATATATATAATTATGGGGTCCCTGCTCCATCTCAACATCAGTTTGGGGGTCCTTTTGCCTGGAAAACATTGAAGACCCCTGCTTTAGAGTTTTAAAAGAAAAAAGAAAAATCAATCCTTTTTTAAGAGAAAAACGCTTTTATATCCACAGAAGCATCATAACCACCTCTTGATTTAGATGTTCCAATATCAATTATCTACAGATGTTAATGATGTAATCTAGCCATCAATTCAATCTTGTTGCATTTATAAATTGTAATCATAGTTATGGAGTTAGTTTAGTTATTGTTTAGTCAAAATTAATTACATAATAGAGATGGAACCTGGAAATTGTGATGATCTAAGAGCATTCTGCACTGTATCTGTTATTTGTTTCTGCCTTACACTGTCTAATTTCATCAGCAATAGCCTGAACATCATCCTTTGGATTAAATTAGACTTCTCAACATCCAGTATATTCTAGAACAGCCTCTCTGAGCGTCTCTTAAATGGAAACATGTCGAGCCTCCTGAGGCCTTCAGGTGGTGCTGGCACTATTTACAATCATCTGCCTGGAAAACTGATTGTTTTGTGCTTTCCTACTGAATGTTTCTGCTCAGGAAATGAACCATAAAACTGAAGACACTTAAACATCCTAGCATAGATCTGCATGTTTAACTCAAACCGCCTGTGTGGCCTGATTCTTCGCTGTGCAGTAACAGAACCAATAATGCACATTTCAGCTTTCCGAAGGTTCAGTCGTTTCTTTTTTTGTTGATCTTTTATTATGTCTTCCCCACTGGAGCCGTTTAATTCAGATCAGTTTCTCCTTTGATCCCTGATTTGATCAACTCCAGCTCTTTTGTGTTTTTAATTTCCTCAGTTTTCATCTTCGGCCAGCTTTTGTTTCTCTGTGCCTTCCTGTAATATATCTGAGACGTTTTCTCCTCCACTCTGCAGCTTTGCAAAAAAAATATATATATATATAAATCTGTCCAATTTTTTTTCTCTCGCCGGTTGGAAATCTTTCCTCGAGTCCATTATTCCATAAAGGAGCAGCATCCCCCAAACTCAAACTGCTCTGCAAGCTGCTCCTAAAACATCATAACAGTTCCCATCCCTCTCCTCAGTCCAATACATGTTAGCTCCTTCTCTCTGGCTGCAATTTATTATGTGCCACACTTTGCGTAACGCAAGTTCAAAGGTCGTAGAAGATAGAGAGCTAATAAGGTGATCGAGTTGCTCAGAATCTGCAGCTAAATTGATGCCAAAACAGCAGATGAAAGCCAGAAGCAACTCATCTTGAAAACTTTGTCATTAATGGATGGAAATGTTTTTTTATTTTTTTTATTCCAGTTTCTGTATTGACCACTCATAGGCTATGTTCACACCGCAGCCTGAAGTGACCCAAATCTGATTTTTGGGCCCATATGCGACCTGGATCTGATCATTTCATGGCTGTCTGAACAACACAGATCCGATTTTTTATTTTTTCCAATGCGACCCAAATCACGTTGCTATGTGGTCATGAATTCGATGCAAATCTGATATTTTCAAATGCGACCTGTGTGTGAACGGCCAGGTCGCATTCATCCGACCTGAACGCCATTAATACAAAGGTCACTATTCTGGGTCTTGCTACCATAAAGCGGCAAGAAAAACAACAACCATTGCAGACGATGATGTGGAGAGCAGAATTTATGTTTAACCATCTTGAAAAGATTTCATTTTTATGGTTGGGAAAGATTGCTAAATGCGCTCCGGCACTACCATCCATGTTTATTGCCGTAAACACAGAGCATGCTGGCCTGTGATGGCATTGCATCCTCTACTGCACATGCAGGACACTTGCGTTTTATGACTTCAGTTCACACAGGAGATCACATACAAGTCTCATATATTTGGAAATGTGAATAGCAATGCAAAAAAGTTGATTTCACAAAAAAAATATCTGAATTGAGCATTAAAGCCTGTAGTGTGAACGTAACCAAAGTCTGGGGTCTAACACCCAAAGGACGACATTGAAACTGTGGCTATTGTCGTTTTTTAATCACAAATCAAATCCTGATCGCAACATTCACCAATGTGAGCTCATATCGCATGTTTTTCTTAATATTAGGCGGGCCTAAATACATGCATATATCACTCTTCAATTTAGCAGATTTCAGTTATGATGATGACTATTATATAATCCTGCAGAGTCTGACCAATAATGGGGAAATTACAGTATTCTGTTTTTGTTGAGACTGCATGGAATCAGTGGAAGTGACTCTGTGGTCGTTTTGTGCTAACTTTGGAGCTCAAATATTCATCTTTTGCTTCTGTTTGTACACAGCTCTGTGACTCTAACTGGAACCTCTCTGTGTGCAGCTGTTTACTACAAGTCCAAACACTTTGTTTTATTTATTTTTTTCCTTTAAGCTCCTTCAGCCTCTCCGGTCTGCAGATGGCATTTAGTTTCACAAACACCGCTGTTTGTCTGTTGTTGTTTTTTAGGTTTTTAGCCCGTTCGCTCATCAAGATGTCGAGTCCCAATCCTTTGTTGAGGCTGGAGCAGCGAGCCGCCGAGGCCGACCAGATCATCGAGTACCTGAAACAGCAAGTGCAGCTGCTGAAAGAGAAGGCCTGTAAGACATGGGGGGGGGTTGCTCTTATTTTAGCCTTATTAAATCCAACCCATTATACTCAATAAATGCCTGTGTAATATGGCTGAAAAGTGTATCACAATACAGGCTTTCATATTAGTCCAGTCACCTATTTGAAATAAAGAGCAGGGAAAATAAACCCTGAATTTAAATTATCACCCAAAACCAATGGTTGGAAAGGTACATTAACATTGAACCTCAGTAAAAGTTGCACCACGTCAGCATTTATTCACCAAAAAAGTGTAAAGTATATGCTAAAAAGATTACTTAAGTACAGACTAATTTTTGGACCATTGCCTCTTATTTATTGTTGAGAAATGATGCTGTCAGACTTTATCTGCAACCTCTGGTTAAAGACAAAAATACATAGAAATGACTAAAAAAAATTAATTCCTGTTGGAGAAATACTTTTCCTGATCTATATTGACAATATAAAACTTCTAAAATCAGTCCTTATAAATGTGCGTATAAATGTTTAGAGCAGGGTAAAGAACTTCCACTGAAAATATCTACTGTTTAGCTCAAGTAGAAGTAGCTGCATTTCATAAGAATATTGTTAAAGTAACTGACTAAATCTAGTTACTCACCACCTTTGCTAGGGGTGTAAATAATAAT
>NW_015150947.1:95350-96620 GCF_000732505.1 Cyprinodon variegatus
AGAAGAGAGCAGAGAAAGTGTGGACTGCTGGAAGAACTGTGGTGAACTGGTGAAAGAAAAGTCTTATTCTAGCTTCATCAAATCAGTATAATAAATATTCATATGAAATCTTGCAGAAGCACCATTGTTGTTATGGAAGATAAACTCTCCCACTGGCACCGCCGAAGTTCTTGTGACAATCCGTCGAAGTTCTTGTGAGTACTCGAATAGGCTCCCCCTTGCGCTTTGGCGGCGAACTGCTGTGTGTCTCTAGAAAGTCCAGACCGACGGTGCAGAAGCGTACCAGCAAAACTGGTTCACAACCAGACCCAAGCCACATTTGATATGTGCAGATGCAGAAGTCTAATCCGCTCTTTAGGGTCTCATATGAAACAAACAATTTCAGTCTGTGTTACCTTTTGCTATTTAACATGAATAACTTTTCTTTCTTGTTTGTTTTTTTCTGCGTTTTTTGTTGTTGTAGCCGCCCAGGCCAGCGTGAGAGAGGAGAAGAGACTCACGGTGGAGAATGCCAAATTGAAGAACGAAATTGAGGCGCTGAAAAAGCAGCTGCTGGAGAAAGAAAAAAGGAGAGGAGGTATGGTGACACACCTATTCTCGCCTTGCCGTGTGTCGCGAGAACCATGTGTTGACTTCCATTGTCATTTTCAACCCTTTCAAAACTATAACCAACGCTTCCCTAACCTAAAATCAACTCACACCTTGATCTTAACCCAACAGAAATCAGAACAACAGTCCTCGCTCTGATGCTCTGATGAATCTGTCCTTTGCTGTTTGCTGCCTGCTTCATTGGGGAGTGTTTGACATCGTTCTAGTCTTGTTTGCTTTCATCATCTCTGATAACTTCTCAGTTCTACTAGAGCCGGAGTGAATGATGAGGACAACATGCTCATCGGTAGCTGGATGTCTAACATATGTCCATCTTTTCCAGGAAGGATTCACAGGAATGCTGTTGGTCTGGAATAAATAAGTTGTTTGATTATCTAAAAGCATGAGGAATGTTTTTTAGTTTGCTTGAGGTGGTGTTTAGTTTTTTTGTTTTTTTTTCCCCACTCCCTTTTCATCATAGGGATGTTTGTTTTTCATTGTGTATGTTAATCAAATATAGATAAATACTGGCAGAAGCCTCTGATTTCCTTTAGAGATTAAAATGCAAACTATATAACTGGAATCCACAGTTCTAACTTTGTTAAATAGCTTAATATCTGTAGCCACCTGACTTAGTTAGACAGTAAAGGGCAGATTAGACTTCTGCAACACATCAAATGTC
>NW_015150947.1:96988-99937 GCF_000732505.1 Cyprinodon variegatus
TTAAATCTCCGGACCTGTTGCCGGAGCCGCAGAGCCGCACCGCACCGTAGTCAAAAGGGCAGTGTGAGAGGGGGTGTGCGGAAGTTGCGGTCTCCGTCGGCTCGGTAACCGCACCGGAGCCAGTGTGAGCAAGGGGTTAGACTTCTGCAACACATCGAATATTGCTTGGGTCTGGTCGCGAACTAGTTTTGCTGGTATGCTTCTGCACCGTCGGTCTGGACTTTCTAGGGACGCAAAGCAGTGTGCCGCCAAAACACAAGGAGGAGCCTATTGGAGAACTCACGAGAACGACGGATTGTACTTCCGAACCTCCTCGATTAACCTTTCATCGTAGTTGTTCCTCGGTTTTCGAGAAGGAGACACAGACAGCCGGAAAGGCATACCAAGGACCGATCACAGCTGCTTCTTGTCTGCACACTGTCTGCGCGTTAGAAGGTCTGCGACCGTCCAACGCGTAGTCAGGAGTTTTTTTGAGGTGCGCGACAACGATTGCAGAAGCTCTGCGCTGCGGAGTGTGTTCGCATACAGAGACAGATTTGATGGTTGCAGAGGCTATGTGTCAGAAGCATAAATTGGCCTTAATTCAGCTGAAGGGCCTTCTGTGGAATGAATAGTTATGATTCCTGTTTGAAATCAATGATAAAGTCTTTCGTGTTTTTGTAGCAAAATGATGGCTGTCAAGTGTTGTTCATGATTAATGACAGGTTGGTTCAAAGAAAGGGAAAGATTATTATGCTAATAGATTAATCTGTTGATCATTCTTTCAGATTACCCAATTATTAACAAGATGCTAAAACTGTTTATTACGAACCTCGAAGTGTCCCAATAGAGGAGATCTGAATGGAGCATTTAAAGACTTGCAGCAGGGGGCCAACCCGTAACCGGGCCATCAAAGTCCCTACTAGTACCAGACTATAGGAAAAATAAACTACTAAAAAAAAAAAAAAAACAATAATCGAAAACAGGACAACTGGTCCCACCAGGCCAAAATCACAATGAAAACAGCATCCAAGCAAAGGCTAACGAAAATACCGCATGGCAGCTTGGAGACGTCACAGATGGCCGCACAGTCTAACTCAGAAGATGACAAAGAAATTAGGTTCTTTGTCATCATATGGCGACACCCAGCCATCAGATTTTAAATGAAATATTTACACTGAGGTGAAGGCAGTGCTTTTAAAAAAAGTGTATTTCCTTATGGATGGTTGGATGGATTGATGGACATTATGATCCATCCATCATAGCGTCCACCAGAGGGTGCTGTAGCAAATACTCACAGCCTTAGTCAAGCCGCTGCCTTAGATATAGAAGCACAGAGCGAAACCTTCCGTGTTTATTGCTGTGTTAAAATATTTAGGGTCTTAGGTATATCTGAAAGATGTCCATTAAAAACATTGTTCTGTTCTCCATTGATTTAAACTCACGTCAACAACTGGGCTCCAATTATCAGCAGAAAGGTGACTCCTAATTACTTCTGAACAGAACCAATGTGAAGATAAGGTATGGAGGATTATAAGATATTGCACTTTAAAACCAAAAAAACCAAGAGAGACGCAGAAATCCTGTAGAATTTGATTTCAGGGCCTACTGCAGCTCCCACTGCTCTGGTGCTTATAGATCTAGAATATCGGATCTGGGAATGTCTGACAAGGGAAGCAAGGGTTTAGAAAACAGGTGGATTTAAAGTTTCACCATCTCCAGAGATTTAATAGTTAAATCCTCAGTTTTTTAAACTTGGGGGTTATAAAGTATTTGGATAAAAAACAAAAAAAAAAACAGTTGAGCGTTTCCTCCCAACAATGATCCTCCAGCCTTATAGTCACATAGAGTCTGGTGTGAATCCTTTCCCCCTGACGGGGCATCAGATCATTGAACACTTCTTAATGGAGATGTTGTCCAGAAAAGACGAGCCGTTGCTTTTTTAACCAAAGAAATAAGTTTATATTAACGGTTAGAAAAACATTCAAGATTGTAGCTTCTGTCTGCAAAGTGAACCGGAAAAGTTCAGCGCTCAGGTCTTAACATAGAATTAAGGTAATTAAACGGATCATGGCGATGGTGGCGTCCCTGCAGACCGCTGTTTGTCAGACGCCGGCTCTGCATTTTGTGGTAGTTCAAACATCAGGCGCCTGAAATGAGGGGTCATTTCTCCTGAAAGGCTTCTTGTCGGACACTGTTGCCTGCTTTTGGGCTTTGTTTCGCTCCTCTCCATCAGCATGGACACTATGTCATTTACCCATCAGAAGTGTTTGCATCAGGGGAGCTGTCCTCCCACTGGCTGTGTAAATAAAGCTCACTCTGGCTCATTTAGTTGGCTTAGGGTGGTGCAAACATCTCTGCATGTGAATGGGGACAACAGAGGTGTAGCCTGTCCTATTTTAGATGTTTCTGTCTCTGTTTGGTATCAGTTTGAGCTTTGTGGAGAAGGTCCACTCGTCAAACCTCCCTGTCCTTGTTTTGATGCAGATCCCCAGCGTCTTATGTGTCATTTTTTTCCCCCCTGCAGTGCGGGATGTCCCCATGCCGTCTGTGGACAGCGTTACTGATGTCTGTTCGAAGCCCGCTCCTCCTAAATCCACTGATGCACCGCCCTCTGGTTCTCCTCCCACTGCTGTCCAGAGCCCCCCTCCCAAAGATGAGCCCAAAAAGAAGAAGCAAGAAAAAAAAGGTACGAGGCAGAGGAAAGACGCAGAGAAAATTTTTGGCTTTTGATCGCTGGAGAAATAAATAAAATCACAGGTACAGGTGCTAGTAATGCCAGGAATCAAACTGTTATTCTAGGTTTTATGTTCTCTGCTGAGAGTTCATCCCTGAAGATGAAGCATCCAGACATTCTGAGATCTTAGAGTCTTAGTTAGAAAATGTGGATCTGAAGATTTGAAATCTTTGTTTAGTGTAAAATCAGGAAATCAACCATCCATCCATCAACCCATCCATTTATCCATCCAT
>NW_015150947.1:101908-104138 GCF_000732505.1 Cyprinodon variegatus
CCATCCATCCATCAACCCATCCATTTATCCATCCATTCATCCAACCATCAATCCACCCATCCATCCATCCATCCATCCATCCATCCATCCATCCATCCATCCATCCATCCATCCATCCATGCAGTATATTTAGCGACTGCTCAAACCACTCTAGCAATGCTTTTCTGTGTTGAAGACTTTGGCGACATTTCCAAAGCACTGACTGTCAAAAGCATTGAAAATGTGAAATTATTTAAGTTATTTGAGTTAATTACTTCTTTCAAACATATTTAGAGTGCTTGTAATTATCTTTTGTCTCAGCGATGTAGATTTTTTCTGTCCTACGACTGGATCAAAGCTTTACCAAGTACGAAAATGTGACCCCATCTAGCGACTTTAGAGCCCCTTATGCACTACCGTCTGAAAAGTGATCCGCTCCACGCTCGGATCCTTATGACCATTTACACACCACACTAACATGGTTCCCTGCCTCCTTATGGCGATCCACGGTACTACTGCTCTCTAGAAGTAAATAAGCAAACCAACATGGCAACGCCCCTAACATTTAGGAAGTTAGCAGAGAGTCAGGAGAAGAAGGCAGCCATTGGTGAATTTACTTGACAGAGTAACGATAGTCTAATCAGAGCTTACGGACGCAGTTAACGACAGACGTTGAGGTTCATCACACTGCTAAACAGAATCATCACTGGAAATCGTGTGGCACGGTAGGGAAGCTAGTATTTTTATGAAGGTCTGAAGTCTCATTATTATGGAGGCTGACTGTAAGGAGATGATGCGGTCTGCTCATACAATCTTTGTTATTTGAGAACGGTGCAAGAACTGAACCACGTTAAGCCCTACTGATGAGCTAGTACCATGTTAGCGCGGTTCGGTTGTGTCTGGCACGGTCTGGTTCAGTTGTACACTCCATTTACATTCAATGGTTATCTCGGTTACCTTGCTCGGACCGATTTCGGAACAGTTTCAAAAGGGTAGTGGAAATGGGGCTTAGGACAGCCCTGCTGAAGAGTTGGTGACGGTGTTTCAGGCTGAGCCCCTGCACCTCTATATATCGAATCAGATGAACAAAAGCTCATGTCTAAACAGGGAGGATTCAGGTGGAAAAGTTTCCTGCTTTTTTGTTTTTGTTTCAATAGAGGTACCAAAGAGATCAACACAAGGCCATCCTCAGGCTGTTCATCAACAAGGTCTGTTTTTAGTTTCAGGAGGAAATTTAATTAGATTCCAACAAAATGACCTGTGTTGTTTCAACTGGATTTTAATTTCTGTTATTCATAAGGCAGATATCAGTTTGGGACTCATTCATCTTTTTGAAAAAATATTTGGATTGTTACGCACAATCCTAAAGCCTGAAATCTGTCACAGATGCCTGTGTTTGGTCGCATAGGGAACTCCCCGAACTCCATGCAAAGGATTCTCGTCTAAGGATTGTTTCAGCTTTTGTTGTTCAAAGTGCTTCAGTCTCAAAAAGCCATATCCTTTCTTCCACTGAGGAGCTTAATTAGTCTTAAAATAGGTTCACTAAGAGTGCAGACAGATTTATAAGTTTAGAATTAAGTCAGAATATAGTCTGAAGTGATAAATATTCATGTGAGCAGTTTTATTTAAAACACAAATCTAAACTGTCACACTTTGAGCATTTTATGAGCGCAGGTTAAAAGCCATGAGGCCTCCAATGTGTCACAGCTATGAGTTCCTGCTCCTCTTGCTTATTTATGCTCCTGTAGATTCCCTCCTACTAGAGTGTAAATCTGTTTCTGTGCCTCATGTCAACTTTGGTCACTTTCAGGGTGGAACCAAACTGAGAGGTAAACTGTCTGTGATTGGCTACTTTTCTAGAAATCCAACCTCTTGAGACAGTACTGTTTTTGTTCCTGTCTGAAGCCACTAATCTCTATTCATTCACTGGATTGCTGATAGGCTGAAAAAAAAAGTCACCTGCCACCATCTTGGTCCTCCCTATTCTCAAAGAGTTGCGCCACAAAAATGTTGCAATATAATGTAATTACCATAGCAATGTAATCAACACATGTACACTCACCGGCCACTTTATTAGGTACCCCATGCTAGTAACGGGTTGGACCCCCTTTTGCCTTCAGAACTGCCTCAATTCTTCGTGGCATAGATTCAACAAGGTGCTGGAAGCATTCCTCAGGGAGTTTGGTCCATATTGAGATGATGGCATCACACAGTTGCCGCAGACTTGTCCGCTGCATATCCATGATGCGAA
>NW_015150947.1:104744-106386 GCF_000732505.1 Cyprinodon variegatus
TTCGCATCATGGATATGCAGCGGACAAGTCTGCGGCAACTGTGTGATGCCATCATCTCAATATGGACCAAGCTCCGTGAGGAATGCTTCCAGCACCTTGTTGAATCTATGCCACGAAGAATTGAGGCAGTTCTGAAGGCAAAAGGGGGTCCAACCCGTTACTAGCATGGGGTACCTAATAAAGTGGCCGGTGAGTGTATATTACATGCACATTGTCAGATAGTGTGTGTTTGTGTGTGTGTGTGGTGGGGAATGGAGGGTGCATGTGTAATATTCTTAATATCTTGCTACATTACTATTAAGCTTCATTAACACATTATTTTTGTGTTGATGGATTTTTATAATATGTTATATTAAATGATTTATAGACTTCATACTGAAAATGCAGTGTGATGTGCCTAATTTTTTACCTTAAATGACATTAATCTACTGATGCTATGAAACAGCAATTGCATGTCAAAGTGATGACTTTATCTTTTATAAATGAGAACATCATCTTTGTTCGATGCTGTAGTGCATCTATTCTAGTCCAACTAGGGAGTACCAATATGGCGGCTGGTGACTTGACAGCATCCGGTACTACCAATGGCCTATCAGCGATCCAGTGAAAAAATAGAGATCAGTGGCTGAAGCTGGTAAGGTTAGCAAAGCATCTTCAGGCTAATTGCTGTTCTCTTTAAGAGTTAAAGTTATTTAGTAAAGACATTATTAAATATGTTAGCTTACTACAGTCAGTCTAAAATTATTCTTGTTAAATTTGGAACTTCGCACGATCTAAGCTAGCCTTACCTTTACTGTTTCTAATCATAGACATATACCTAGACACCTTGTTGGACACTGTCGGCATCGAGGCCGACGTGCCTGGGCGGCCATCTTGGATCGGACCACAAAAGCTGATCTGTCCTCGGCTGGATTATTATTATTTTTGTTTGTTTATTTAAGAAACTGTTCACATATTTCTGAATTCTGTTGTACAATTGCAAACCTAGTGTTTATGAACCTGATTAAGTCTTCATACCCCTCAGTCTGACTAAAACTGTATGATTTCAGCATTTGTTTGTTTAACCTTTTTTAATATAAGGAGGAGAGAAAGCAGAGAAGAAACAGGCAGCGGCGAGCCAAGAGGACGCCAAGGTGGACGTGTCCCGTCTGGACCTGCGCGTTGGCCGTATCATCACAGCAGAGAAGCATCCGGATGCTGACAGTCTGTATGTGGAGCAGGTGGATGTGGGCGAGGCTGCACCAAGGACTGTGGTCAGTGGCCTGGTCAAGCACATACCTCTGGAGCAGGTTGGTAGACAGACATGTGGAGCTGAGGGCCAAATACCCAAAATTACTCCTAATAATCTTTACATGCATCTGAAACTGCTTTTAAACACAGAACCACTTTTAACAGAAACATTTATTTAAGTTGTAGGGAAGCGGCTGTTCCAACCGTTGCATTTCCGAATTCTCCCGAGTGGTGCACGACTTTACACGAGTGAATAAAGTGAATGTGATTGGTCGATTATCAAGGGGGCGGGATTGTTGTGGCAAAAGGTTTGCAAGCCTTTCGGTTGTGGCTGGTGTCTCTGAAGCATCTTGCTAACCAGTTAGTAAACTTAGTGCTAGTAGGTTTCCAATGGGAAATTCCATTGGGACCA
>NW_015150947.1:107242-143790 GCF_000732505.1 Cyprinodon variegatus
AAAAAAAAAAAAAAAAAAAAAAAAAAGACAACTAACAATATTAGCCAAACAGAACTACTACACTACACGTTTGCCGGGAGCTACGGCAACAGCTGATTTAGCAGCGTCAATAACTGACTGTCTATGCGTTTTAAAAATAAGGGTTTGTGCTTTCCTCACCCAACACGACCTCTCACAGCCTGGTTATACTCCCGCAGCAGTGTGTTGCAGTTAGCTTTTTGCAGGTATGACGCAGACATTTTTGGATTTATGCCAAATTTTGAAGCGTGGTCTGCGCTATGTTATTCCACGCCACAACGCAAGAGGGACAATCAGGAACTAGCTGTGGGTCTAGATACGGCTGAGGCGGTGAGGAAGTGGGAGCAAGTTTGTGCAACGGACAACAGAACTTTGATAGTAGATCTATGCATTAAGCCTTGGCCTTCGGAGGTTTGTATTTGCTGTACAACATGCAGCATTTAGGGCATTTAAAGCATACTGTAGATACAACAAAGGCTCAACAAATTAAAAAAATCCATATTGCAATTATGATTTTCCTTTCAGCGAATCACAAGCATGAAAATGACCTTGAAAGTAGGGCTGCAAAAATAATTGTTTTGCTAATCGATTAATCTGTTGATTATTTTTTCCGATTAATCAATTCAAATTTGGATAACCAAAGGTTCCTTAAAGTCGTAGGGAAATTACAGTTCCCTACGACTAATTGCTCAGACTTAGCTACCCCTGAGGATACTTAATCTTCTTACACCAGCTACTCACACGCATCCCTCTTTACCAGGGAGTTGTTCCCATTTTTTCAGACCTGGACTTCCTTATGGTGGCTCCAAAGTTCATCATCTGGGCTGCTGCAGCTGTGGACGCTGACATTAGCGCTGTGAACGTCTGTGCTGCTTTTCTGACTGCTGGGGTTAGCAAACAAAGATATAACTCTCTATGGTCCATGCAGGTCGTGGTTCTGATATATATGAAGACACGTATGTGGCCTAATTCGCCT
The DNA here is from genome assembly GCF_000732505.1 of Cyprinodon variegatus. NCBI lineage: Eukaryota > Metazoa > Chordata > Actinopteri > Cyprinodontiformes > Cyprinodontidae > Cyprinodon > Cyprinodon variegatus. The sequence goes on from NW_015150947.1 coordinate 108,237, forward strand.
GAATGTTACGTCTGTAGTTAACACCTTAGGAGCTACGGTCGGGCTTCTGGGACCATTCCCAAAGTAACTGGCAGTCATCTAGGAATTAGTGTAACTTCTGTTACTCTGAGATGGTTTTTAGCCGCAAAGAGGTGAAACAAAAGTTCCTGGTCGAGACTTTAGAATGTATAAAAAAAAAATGCAATTGATTGTGCTGATTTTTTTTTAAGCTGTTAAAATCTGTATAATCAATTAACCAAAATGAATGTGTTAAAGTCCTAATTAAAAAAAAGCAAAAAAACGTTTTAGATCCAGCAAGGAGCCCTATAAATGTGCCGAACTGGCTTCTATTGATCAATACAAAATATACTGTTTAACATGTTTTAGGAACAGATCCACCGCCTTTATTCTGAAAAGATGACTTTTCTCTTTAATGCTTTGTTGGTCTCATTAGTGCCCTAATGCTTAAAGAGGGGATGCAGAGAGGGAAATCCTTGTGACACAGAGACAGAAACATTTTTAATACGTTTTGGTGCATTTATTTATGCTTGTCAAAATGGTAAATCTGCAGCTAAACTCCCATTTGTCACATTTAGGTAAACAGGTTGTTTTTTATCTGATGTGAGATGAATGTGGCGATCATCTGCTCTGGTGACCATGAATAAATGACGGTAAATTTTATGGGCCAATATCTAAAGAACCATGGAATAGGTTTTTTTTTGCAGATATTCCTCCATGAAGTGTTTTTGTGCCTGAATGATTTGTTGTTTCTCCTGAAACGTGTTGTAGCTAGAACCACAGAACTGTGTTGACTCTCTGATCTGCCTTTGTGTCCTCTGTAGATGCAGAACCGGATGGCGATCCTGCTGTGTAACCTCAAACCAGCCAAGATGAGGGGGGTGGTGTCCCAGGCCATGGTCATGTGTGCAAGCTCACCAGACAAAGTGGAAATCTTGGATCCTCCGAGTGGATCAGTTCCCGGGGACCGAGTCAGTGTCCAAGGCTTTCCAGGTGGGTCCATCTGGGGGGTACTTGTGGTTTGTTGTCTTTAGTGGTTCCTGTCTTTAGGAAATGAGGGGTTTCATAACATCGGCTTGGACGTTTGTTTCTCTGAGGACGCCCCCAGATGTGTTTTGGTACCCATCTCCTGGTTCTGTTTGCTGGTGGCTAAATGGTCTGTGACCACTGGTCTTAACGGCCAATCAGCCATCATTGCTCAGACCGTAACCCGATCATCCTGTGGCAGTTTGCCGAGGAAATGAGCGTCCTAATTATTTCTGTTAGGATTAACCCACATGAGTTTAAGGAACAAATCGTGGTCGTTAGCTTCATGTTTGCTGAGACGTAAAACAGACCAAAGGAACGCGTGAAATCTAATGTTAGAGCGACCATCCCACAGCTTCTAGATGTGAGCCCTCTGCAGCTCACCTGCTCCTAACCAGGCGTCTGCAGGACAGAGCAGGAAGGCGTCTCAAGTTACTGGGTAGGAAGACCGGATCCCCTGAGCTAAAGGCTTTACCTTGGAACAGCGGTTCCCAAAGCGGGGGACTGGGTCCACAGGAGGGTCACAAGACACCCATGTCTTGGGATGTTAGGGCTAGAGTGAGTAATCATGATAATCTATTACTGTAATAATCTCCAACTAATTTAATAATCAATCATTGCCTCTTTTAACAAAGACTAGAACAAGACATTGACTGAAAGAATGACATCATAGCAGTAACTAAAAACAAAACGCTGCAGATATAAACATCAAATATCAACAATTTCATCATTAAAAATTCAGTTCTTTGTGTGTGTTTTATACGCACACGTATACATACATTCCTATATGTAAACGTGTGTTTATATGCATGCACGCACACACATATTGATATATGTAATATATATATATATATAATGTACATATATATATATGCATGTATTTTTTTTTACGTTTTGCTATTTGCAAGCTATTTAAAATGCTTGATAAGTTTTTTTTTTTGTTCTATTAATTTCAAATGTGTGTTTATTTAGAATTTTTAATTTACCAAGAGTATGTATTTTTAGTTTAGGTAGGGGCAGCCCTGAGTGGGATCTAATCCCTCAGGTATTTCTGAATCTTAGAATATATAATCATATACAGAGAGTTGAATGTCTGACTAAATATATAAATGTACCATGAAATACCTGCTGTAGAGGTTTTATTTATTTATTCATTTATTCATTCATTTCTTTAACTGATGAATAATTCACACATTAAATAATTAAATACTGTACCTTAAATGGTTAAAGTAACAAATAAGTTATTAAAAATACATTTAAAATGATAAATTTTACAATATTTATTTAAAAAATGACAATAGTTACTTTTAGTTACATTTTTCGTTTAAATAAACAAATATTTGACAGCACAATAACTATATATATATATATATATATATATATATATATATATATATATATATATATATATATATATAAATACCCGTGTAAACACCCTGTTCGATAACCCTGCATAAAAAAAAGCTGTCATATGTGGACGCACTGTATATATCCCATGCACCTTTTACTTCCTTTGGCACCTTCTTTGACTATTTCAGCTGATGCAATGAGTACTTTTCTCCACTGTGAGATCAATAAAGTCAAATCAATCAACAAAGGGAAGTAAGTATAATATAAACAAAGATATATGTGCATTTTAGGGTCTTTCCAGTCTGTTGCCTTGTTATTTTTAGGGTTACAGGCGGGAGTGTTTGTGATCCCCTGCCTTAAAAATAACAGAAAGATAAAGACTGTTAGTCCTTCTAATGTCTTCACAGAAACACTGAAAGCATCACCTGTTGGTAGGAATATCAAAAATATCAATATTCCTACATGTATTGATACTCAAACACTATCTGGATTCAGACCGCGGTATGTTTGTCTTCTGGGACAAATTAACGTTAAACAGGAAAATAAAGGAGCTGATGAAACTGTTAAAGGCAAGATGCCACAGACTGAAATATGAGGAGGGAGAGAAGATCATCTGGTTATATGTACATTTAATCTGTTCAGCTCATAGATTTTATTATGTTAGAGTAGTTTCATAGATGCGGCTGAATAGGTTTCTACAGGCATTTCTAGCAGTCCTCTCATACTATTTATATAAGAATCACATCGTATTGAATCAAAATTTAGAAACATATTGTGATAAAAGTTTAGGATATATGATCCAGTCCTAGCATCTAGCATACTAATGTGTTTGCTAATTTTTGCTATTGTTCATTTGACATTTCTGGATTCTTTGCAGATTAAAGGAATAAAACCTCAGATAACCTTTAAAATGAGGTCTAAAGTGTTTTATTTGGGGTTTTTAATTTGTATTTAGCTGCACACTTCTTTAAAAATCATCTATGATTCTGTTGAAAAAAAAAGTTATTCCATGTCAATGAAAATATTTTTTACCTCTTTAATTATTCATACTTTTCTATTTAAAAATAAAGCTAAAATAGGCTTTTTCTCTAAATTTGATCAGAATCAGGATGAAAAAAATAATTGGTTAATCGTGATGAATCCATAATTGAAATAATCGTTAACGAATATCTAGTTAATCATTAACTGGAGTATAGAGACTCTTAAATATGCCTTTAACTGACAGAGCGACCCAATTAGAGCAGTAATTATACAAAGAATGCAAAAAATATATTATATATTTTGCATTTAAGATAAAACTTTTTGGTCTGCCAATGACCTCTATCCAGAACTCCTCAAGTGGAAAATTTTTACTTTCACCTGATTTAATTAAGTAAAAATTCTTTAAGGAACCTTTGCTATCAGATTATTAATCCATGAATCAAAAAAAATATAATGGACAGATTAATTGATTTGCAAAATACTCATTAGTTGCAGCCCTAGATCAAATAGAATCCTGCTGGACAGACAAATGAGCCAGAGCTTCACCAGAACCTCAGCTCATGTGGGACGTTACGACACACTGTAGTGAATGTGGAGCAATGGGTCGCTGCTGTTTAATCTGACAGTGAACAGTCCAGGTTGGGATCCTTATGCTTAGGTCCATTTCTCCAGCTCTCCCTCCATCCTATCAGAACCTGCTTGAGGTAGAGCCTCTTCTGGCCCAGAGGGAACTTTATTTAGTTCCTAGTCAACCTAAATCTGTCCTAAATGAAATATAAAAACATGAGTTTTTCCCTCACCTCCTGTTTGCTTTCCTTTCCTTTCCCACCATTAAAGTAGAAGTTAGTTTTTCCACAGCCACCCTATGTGTCTGTGATTACTCACATTTTCCAAAAGGTGAGCAGCTGCAGCTCACTTTGCTCCCTAAGGGAGGCGGTGGGCGTCTGCTGGTGTCAGGGTTTGGTTGAGGTTTTGAGGACCCAAATGNCAGATTAATTGATTTGCAAAATACTCATTAGTTGCAGCCCTAGATCAAATAGAATCCTGCTGGACAGACAAATGAGCCAGAGCTTCACCAGAACCTCAGCTCATGTGGGACGTTACGACACACTGTAGTGAATGTGGAGCAATGGGTCGCTGCTGTTTAATCTGACAGTGAACAGTCCAGGTTGGGATCCTTATGCTTAGGTCCATTTCTCCAGCTCTCCCTCCATCCTATCAGAACCTGCTTGAGGTAGAGCCTCTTCTGGCCCAGAGGGAACTTTATTTAGTTCCTAGTCAACCTAAATCTGTCCTAAATGAAATATAAAAACATGAGTTTTTCCCTCACCTCCTGTTTGCTTTCCTTTCCTTTCCCACCATTAAAGTAGAAGTTAGTTTTTCCACAGCCACCCTATGTGTCTGTGATTACTCACATTTTCCAAAAGGTGAGCAGCTGCAGCTCACTTTGCTCCCTAAGGGAGGCGGTGGGCGTCTGCTGGTGTCAGGGTTTGGTTGAGGTTTTGAGGACCCAAATGCAGAGGTGAGGAGACAGAGGTGAGTTCTTGAAGAATTAATGAAATGACTCACTGGCAACTGAGGCAGGAATCCAAAAATCCAACATAAAAAGTATAGAAAAACCAGAACCTTAGAGACATCAGGGAAAACATGCATGAGGAGCCAGGGAACGACGAGGAAGCAGCACTGAGGAACTGCACAGGGAGAGTATATATGGGAGACTGAACAAAGACAGGACTAATGAGCTGATTGGGAGCAGGTGTGAACAGAGGATTCTAGAAGGAGCTAGGGAAAAGGAGACCAACACAAGAGGGCAACAGAGGGCAAGCATGAGAAACCTAAGAAATTAAATATATCCAGAAAACACAATAAAATAGGAATTAAACCAATAAAGATAGGAAACAATGAAAAACATGGATCAAAGTGAAACTGAAAACTCAAAGAAATCTTAACAGAACCAAGACTGTGACAGCTGGTACCTAGAAACACACAAAGGTTCCCCATTAGAACCTCCTCCAAGCATCTGATTGGATTAGTTGTAATCTAAGGTTGGAAGCCATCTTTCTATGAGTTTTGACAGACGCTGAGGAACATCAGAGGAAGCTCACCTCTCTGTTTTCCCTGAGATGAACTTTATAGATTCAGAGAAATCCTGGCTCCATGTTTTCAATTACAGCCGAGAGCAAACAGACATTTTATTTACAGAGGCTCAAATGAAACATGACAGAAAGTCAAATGAACTATATAAAAGCTGTGTTCCTGCAGGTTATAAATAAAAAAGCACCACATTCTGGATCCAGGAACCAGCTGAGGATTATTTCATGCAGGATTTATTTTTCCCTCATTCCAGGTGACCCAGACAAGGAGCTAAACCCCAAAAAGAAAGTGTGGGAGCAGGTTCAGCCAGACCTGCGCACCGATCAGAGCTGCGTGGCAACGTACAAGGGAGCCGCCTTTGAAGTAGCCGGGAAGGGAGTGTGCAGAGCCCAAACCATGAGCAACAGCGGAATCAAATGAAATGCCGGAGCTGCCTGGAATAGCTGGGTGTTTACTCGGCACCCGTCTCCACCAATGATGACGATGATGAATGGGAGGAAATGCTTTAAAGATGTTTAATAAAGCATTTGGATAAGCTTTGCTGTGTTTGTGTCTCAACAATCTGTCCCGTCACTGTCACCTCCAAACTACATCCAGTCTCAGCCCATAAAGTGTAATCAGGACAGCAGTGTCTGAGCATTAAGTCTGCTCTCCTGAGGAACATCAGCTTGATTGGGCTTTGATCTTCAGGCTGCGACTCAAAGGGACGTAATGAGAAGACGTCCTTGGTCTGCTGGCACGGATTATTCACATGGCTATTGTTTTAATTTACTTTCATAGCATAATGATAACAATACTCTGTGAAAGCAGAGCAGTTTGTTCTGTGGTTATAGATCAGCTTTCCCAGACAGCGGCCTTTTCTCATCAGGCAAATGCAAAAATATCTCCCTCTGAATAACTTTGTACGACTTAATTTATTAAAGAAGGGTTAGAAACCAGTCCTTAAATGTTTTAAAACAACCACTGGGTTCAAGCCCATTATTGACACATCTAGAAAACCGATGAGTATAATCAGTGGCTATGAGAAACTAATCTTGTACTCAGTTTCCTCACTTCTAAAGGTGTTCAAACACTCCAATAATAAAAAATATATTTGGCTTCTTTATGTAAATATAGAGCAAAGTATTTATATCTATTTTAAAATTTATTTTTTCCTTAAAATGACATTTAATTCATCATTTTTAATGCATTTTTATTTATTTGATGTTAAAATTAACAGTATATTTTTAGGGCAATATCTGAGTCAATATGAATACAATTTGCCATAAAAATGTTATATTTTCTGGTACATTCATTTATTTCACATATATGTATTTAATGATACATTTTGCCCTTCATTTTACCTGAGTTATCACATCACAATGATTTTTAAAGTTCTCTCATGCATGCAGATTCTGCTATTTTACAGTATAAAATAAAAAAAATACAAATTAGAGATGTAGAATCTCTAAAGTTATAATCTTTGCAGTATCTAATGCTATATATCACAACCTGCAGGTTCATCTTCTCTTTATTTTTACCTGATCTCCAAACAACACCAGCTAGTAGAATATCCTAAAAAATTTTAACTTACGGTAGTAAAATAGTAATAAACGCCTAAAAAAAACATCTTTTTAAGTTACTCAAATAATTGAAACTCAGTAAATGTAAGTAGTTACTAGTAACTTGTTATCTCTGGAGACCCTTGAGCTTTCAGGCAGTAAACAGTAGATGAGTCTGGATCTGTGCTGCTGTGGGGCAGACATTCTTCTAAAGGCCCTTGAAATGTTGGAAAACAGCACGGTGTCACAAAGCTCATTAAAATAATCAACATTTTAATTAAAACATCTGTTGCTGGAAAGCCAAGGTCGTCATCTATTGGCTTTTTCTGCAGGAGGATAACCCAATACACCCTTAAAAGCAAAAAAAATCCTAATTTCCACCAAGAGGGACTCGATCCTGACACCTGCATCCTTAAGCTTGGTTAAAAAGAAATTGTATCATCAGTTTTATAAATGAAACATTGCTCTTGTAGTGCAGCTGTTATGTTTTATGGGTAAGGCAACCGTTTTGGATATTAATTAATTTAACCAAAAGGTTCAGTAAGCAGCTTAGTGCTGCTCCTGTAGAAGCTTTGAAAACCTTCTGCTGGTTCTTGTTTTAATTCCATTCAGTTCAATTCAGTTCCTTTTTATAGCGCCAAATTACAACACGTCATCTCAAGGCACTTTACAGTTCAACCAGATCATACAGTCAAATTGATTCAAAGTTTTCTATCTAAGTAAACCAGTTGATTGCATCAACTCATTGACTCAAATGCAATCCCTCACAACAAGCATGCTTGTAGCGACAGTGGAGAGGAAAAATTCCCTTTTAACAGGAAGAAACCTCCAGCAAAACCAGGATCAGTGTGAGCGGCCATCTGAGGCCAACTGGGGTTCAAGAAGACAGAGCAGACTCTCAGAGAGAGAGAGAATTTGTAACTTGAAGAGTTTATTGTCAGTAATATATATGAGATTCTGTGGCACCGGCTGAAGACTTTGTGTTTAGAGCTGATGAATAATCATATTGATGGATTTAGGAGAAAGGATAAGTCTTCCCCCGGTGACTTATGGTGGCATAAACCCAGGGTGAATGGGATGGAGCCTGTTCCGAGATTCACTCCTTGGGGAGGGGAAGGGGTGGAGGTGGGTAGAGAGACAGCCGGTGAGCAGGAGGAACATCAGCAACGCTTGAAGAAGGAGACTTTGTAAGTCGATGGGCTCCGGGAGGGGTGTGGTCCCCAGGCTGATGGGCTGAGGTTCGGAGTTAGGGCTCCAATCTACCTCACTTGATCAAGGTGAGGTTGATTATAGAGACTTCCAGATTGAATTAATTGCTTAACGTTAATTTCTATTAGAGTAATGGTGCTTTAACATCACCACTCTGATCCCATAACAAATGTTGGCATAGCCCAGCGGTTGCTAGTGTAATTCCATGGGTGGAATGGCAGAACTGATTTGAAAAAGGCAGATTCTGAGATATAAATAAAAAAGATATTAATGGAAACCATCTGTGTTACACAGTGGAATACACTGATAAACTTTAAATATTTGGTTATTCTAAGGAGATGGTAGTTTATAATGTGATATTGTTTACTGCAGTTTTCTCTGTTCGGCCAAGTGACAGACAAGTACTCTGCAAGTCTTGCGTGAGCGGAGCGCAGATGGAGTATGTGGAATCTGAGGGTAACTCTGCCCTGATAAAAGCTGCCCTTTGATGGAAGTACTGCCATCGGTGCCTCCTCCCAGGGCCTGTCTGAGCCTTTGCTCTAACATAACGTCATTCATACCTTCTAACCATAGATACAGACATGGTGGAGTCTTAGAAGAAATGGTTAAACTGTGCATTTTGACAAATCACTTTAGAAGTGCTTGATAGAAACAGCAGATATCCAATCAACTTTTCCCAAACAAGTGTTTTTAATTGCTTGGGGTGTTTTTTTTTTACCTTCTGAAAAAAAAAACACAAATCCATAAAAGAGTAGAAGGAGATTCGTAAAATAAATCAAATCAAAACCTGTGGGAAACTCTCGCTGTATCATACGTACTAAGGAGCTCACAATGTTTTTAACCTAAGACTACAAAGACGCCTTTCTGCCAAATATTTATAAAGTGACTTAGCAAGATCTTCATCAGGAGTGAAAAAAAATAAACAATCTAAGCAATGATTTGATGCAAAAGGGGTGAAGAGTAAAACTGTTTGATGTAAGCTTGGCTCCTTTTATGTTTGTGGTAGTTCAGATGCTGATTGTTTCTTTTGTTCTTTTGGCTTCATGCATCCATTGAGTCTTCAAACTTAGACCACTTACATGCTTTCTGTTTGTCTGCAGTAGTTACTTCTTAAAAGTCAGGAAAGATACTGCATGCCCAGGTACATCCCACACAATCCCACTTAAAAGGAACATAGGTGCCCACTTTAACTATCCCTTTATGCAACACTCCTTGAGTTAAACCTCTCATTTTGGTTTGGACAACATACACATTTCCCTAAGTGAAACTAAAACATTCAATCGCATGAACCAGGTTGTTGTTTTTGGGGTTTTCTTCAACCACATGAAGTGTTGCAACGCGGCTCAGAGTTTACAGCATGAAGTTTAGATCTGGACTGAAAATTCAACTCAGAACTGTTTTGAATCATAAATAATACTCATGCCAATCCATGTATGATTACTGCATTTCTTTTTGTTTGTTTTTTTGTTTTCGGTGGTTCTGAGAAACAGTGATGAATTTGGTCTGTAATTATAATTGGGAAAGGAAAGTAGTACATTTTAACTGCCATGCAAGAAGGAGGACACATAAAAGTTGTACTTCTGGAAAAAAAAAAAACATCAGCTCTGATGCTGCAAAGCAGAACACAACAATAAAGGATGATTTGGTAACCAAAGCTAAGTCAGACGTGATTCTATTATTTTCCTACATATTGGGTTTGAACCTCAACAGCACAACTCACGCAACAACGAGATGAAAATTTATGATTAAGATTTTTGCTCTGTTTCTGAGGTTAAAAAATATTGCTTTTTAAAAAATGTGAAAATAAAGCTATCTTCAAAATGGATAAATGTCTGGGATAAAAGAACGCTTTGGGGACATGAGTTCTCTTTCATGTTGGTGTAAATCGTATCTCTTGATTACTTCAAGACCTTTGGATGTGTTTGAGGTTCTGTTCAATTGATGAATTAAAATATGATTTAAAATTTTTCCCCCAAAATATAATGTTCAAATTCCTGAGCTATTTTACAGCCATTGCTAAATACCCAAGGATAACTGGAAATGTTGGATCAAAAATGCCATAAATATATATATTTATATGTTCTGTTACAGTACTTGTTGACTGCAGCTAAGTTTAGAACGTTCTGCTTTCTGTGCCCCAGTTGAGTGCTTATTTAGATGTCAGCCTTTTTACAAACAGGACAGAATGTAAGCAAAAGATTTGTTTTTGCAATGCACTGTTGCACTAAAACCACTGGAAAGTTCTTTAGCCTTGATACCAAAATTGCATTATTCCAACTGAGTGAACAGAACAGACCCGTCATAACTTTAAATGAGGGAAAGTCAAACCTGTGCAATATGTGAAAGTATTCCTTATGACATTTCATGGTTGTTGTCAAATAAATCTAAATTTACTAACATATGTCAAATCAAGGTACCTTACAAAAACAGATGAACATTCATACTTTATACAGATTCCACATACTCATCTCATACTCATACTCTTGATCCTCATTATCGAACAATGCAGCTCACTTTGGTATTGCAGTTGGTAAAGCTCTCTATTTCTCAATCTAGAAGAATTGTAAGATTTTGATCACCTTGTTACACCCACAGTTGGCAGGAAAAAATATAGAATTAAAGAATCTATGAGGTAAACTTGATAAGAAAGTTAATTTGCAAGGTTTTCAAACAAAAAGCGACAATGTCTTAACTTCTGTTAACATAGTAGAAAGTAATATAGACTAGTTTTTCTGTGATAAAATAAGACACTAAATACTTTTCAATGTGAACTGAGGCACACAGAAAAATTGCTGAGACAAACTCAAATCTAAATGTACCTTTTCTCATCATCTTCACCTGGGACCATGTCATAGTTTCAGCAGAGATTCCCACACTTACCCCTGCCCAGAAAACTGGGGGAAGCCTGAGGGACTCCTAGTTCAGAGACATTGTCTTTCTAGCGTGTCATAGGACATGCCTGGAACACCTTCCGAGGGAGGCACCTGGGAGGTATCTGAATCTCCTCAGCTGACTTCTCTTGATGTGTATGAGAAGCGGCTCTACTCCAAGCTCCCTACAAATTACTGCCCTGCTCAATTTATATCTAAATGAGAGCCCAGCCACAGTGTGGAGAAAGCTAATTTCAGCCGCATGTATCTGGGATCTCGTTCTGTTGTTCATGATCCGGCTCGCGAACAGAACCATAATATACTTTAACTGGTACACTTGACGCAAGAACTCTCCTCCAGCCTGAAGGGGACAAGCCACCATTTTCTTCCTGAGAACTATGGCCTCCGAATTGGACCTGCTGATCCTCCTCCCAGCTGCTTCCCACTGGGCTACAAGTGGCTCCAGTGTATGGAAAAGAGATCTAGAAAGAAGAACAATTTTCTTAAGTACAAGAAAATTGTACTTAATACAATTAAGTGTATTTACCCTTAATTTGAGTAGGTAAATTGGATGATTTGCCAATGGAATGAGAATTTTTACTCTTAAAATAAGATAATTAGATAACACACACTTGAAATAGGAAAATGCAATTGTGTTTTCTTATCTAAAGTGTAAATTGTCTTGTTCCATTGGCAAGATGTCTCTTTTACCTCCTCGATCCAAGAACAAATGCACTTATTTAAAGAAAAAATCACCTATCTAGATGTTGATTTTGTATGTCTTTGTAGCACTGAGGCAGCAAAACCATGTCACCCACAAAACGCATTAACTGGATCCGATTGTCTCTGAACAAGACCCCCTTTGATCCTTGGCTGCATCTAGGAATCCTGTCCCTAAAGGTTATAAGCTGAACTTGTGACAGAGGGCAGCCCTGACGGAGCCCAAAATGCACAGGGAACAAGTCCCACTTAATGCCGGCAATGTGGACCAAACTCCAGCTCCACTTGTACAAAGATTGGATGGCCCCTAGTGAAGGGCCCCCGACTCCCTACTCCTGAAGAGCCCCACATAGGGCACAATGAGGGACACGATTGAATGCCTGCTCCAGGTCAACAAAACACATGTGGACTGGTTGGGCAAACCCCCAAGCCCCCTTAAGCACCCCGCAGAGGGTGTAGAGCTGCTCCACTGCTCCATCACCTGAACCACACTGCTCCTCCTTAAGCCGAGGTTCGACTCTCAGCCCGATTCTGCTCTTAGCACCCAGGCACAGCCGTTACCGGGGAGGCTGAGGAGTGCGAGTCCCCTACAGTTGGAACACACCCTCCAGCACCACGCCCTCCTTCTTATGCAGGGGAACTGCCACTAAATACAATTTCCAAAGTAAGCTGTTTTTTCACAAGATTCAAAACTGTAACAGATCCAGCAAACAGCATATGGAGGCAAACAATGTTCATTGTTCAAATGCCTCCCCATCGAATGAGGCTTTCAGGCGGTCTTTAAAGGGTGAGGAGGGTGATTGACATGTTTGAATGATCGGTAAAGAGCTTCTGAAAAGTTCCAACAGGAGAGCAGAATGTCAGAGTCAGGCTCAGTGTCCTCACAGCCAATCCCAGCCAACCCTTGGTGCACAACTGGATCAACAGCTGTAACACAGCTTTCCAGCATGGTTAAAAATAGTTTTAACCTGAAAAAAAGATTTGAAACTAAAAATAATTAATAAAAAGAAAATTCATTTAAAAACTGAAAAAAATTGATTTGAAATAGTGAAGAATGTTTTTTTTTTTCTTTCTCCAAACATATCATATAAACATGGAGCATTGAAAATTGAACCACATGTTTAGTCACCATGGTACCCAAGTGAAAAGCTGGGAATATTTCGTCAGCCACCAACACCCCCGTACAAAAAAACATTTTTTTGAAACTAATGTTATGTTAGGTTTTGCCCAGGTCACTCTTGTAAAAGACATTTCCAATCTATATAAGGCATATATAGTCAAATAAAACGTATATAAATTAAGCTTTTGCTTGTTAATCTGGGATGCAGTAAATTGTTCATATGACAAACGTGCCTCCTCCTGTCTGCTTTCTACTAGCACAAAACTGAATGTCCTACTATGTTATAAAACTAGACTATAAATGAGTTGAAAAAACAGCCAACAAAAGTATTTAAAAAACTTGAAAACAACCAGAACAACTTAAGAAGAACTCCTTCAGAAGATCATCAAAAGTCTGTCATGAGGACAAATATATTGGAGGCAAACTTGATTGAAACAACAGCTACAGGAGCAGATAGTGAAAACTGTAGGTAGGAATGTACAAATGGGGCGCCGTTTGCAAACATTAGGAACAATTATTATGGTTACTTAGCGCCTTGTAAGCGAAAAATAAGGTGTTATTTTTTTCTAAGTCATTTTTGCACTATGTCATTCATTCATTTATAAAAATCTTACTTTGTTGAATAAATATTTAGTTTGCAAATTAAATATTTATTTCTAAAAAAAAAATGTATAGCTCCAAACCAAATATTTATTTTGTTAAATTAATATTTAGCTCAGAACTAAATATTTAAGTTGCAAATTGAATATTTAGTTTTTTAAATAAATATTTAGCTCCAAACTAAATATTTAGTTTGCAAATTAAATATTTAGTTTGTTAAATAAATATTTAGCTCTAAAATAAATATTTAGTTTGCAAACTAAATATTTAATTTGAAAACTAAATATTTTGTTTGCAAGCTAAATATTTAGTTTGCAAATTAAATATTTCGCAAACAAAATTTTTAATTTTTTAAAATAAATATTTAGCTCCAAACTAATTTATAAAAAAAAAAGTACAATTTTAATAAATGAATGAATGACATAGTGAAAAAATGACTTGGAAAAAAGAAACCCCTTGTTTTTCTCTTAAAATACTCTAAATAACCATAAATATTGCTACTAATGTTTGACTGCTTAACTTTACAAATGGCGCCCGATATGTACACAAATAAAAACGAACACAGTGAACATGTTAACTGGGTTGCAGTTTAAATTAGAACAAATCCCAATAATTAGAATAACAGCTTTGTTGGTGGATGGGATGAAGGTGGTGAGGGATAAAACCCCCACTGATGCGTGCTGAGAGAAAGATGAGCCTCTACAGACTGATGTTGGCTGCATTTAAAAGAGAAGCTCTCGCATGTTCCTCAACTCTGCGGTTTTAGGCTTCAGTAACACTCACGATGAACAAATTATCTAAACTTCTCCTTCAACTGAAGGAAATCTTTTATCGAAGCGATGAGCCCCGGCGGACATGTTAAAGTTCTGGTTACACACATAAAACACATTTCTGTATTCCAAACAAACCAAGTATTTTATAGAAATTCACGGAGCTGGTAGACAAACACAGAGGCAGCGGTCTGTCTTTGTTTGACAGAATGACTGTGAACTGCTGTAGGCATCTGGGAGAGATGGTTTCAATGGTCTGCCCCAAACAATCAGAGATGGGTTGTTTTTCCTCTAATTAATAAGAACAACAGGAAATACTATAAACAATCTAAACTGAGACGTTCCAGGATGTTTCACATAAATGCGAAATTAAGGTTAATACTGTCACAATCTTGTCACTTTAATGAAAGTAAAAACAATTGATTTTTTTCCCCCATTAAAGTAGATGCTATTATCTAAGATGACTAATATTGTTTTATATTTTCTTTCTAGACATCATTTAATTTGAGTTTTACAGAGACTTGTTGCTGTAAAAAATGTTTATTTGAGGGTAGCTCTTACAACCTGAATTACAGCCATTTACTGTGTGTATATTTTCTTCTGTCATAGAAAGTACTTCATGTTTGGTGCTTTTTGTGTTTTTCTGTGTTTCTTTCCTTGGCAAAGGAAGAGGTTGAGCTATTGCTGCCTTCAACTCCATTTTCTCCTGTTCCTTCTTTCTTTTGGAAAGTGCTGCTGGCTCAGTGCTGCGGTTTGTAATGTCTTACATCTGTTGTAGTTACATCTGGCTGTACGTTTCCAGGACCATCCACGAGCGAGCAATCACCTGAGATATTGCTGGCAACACAATATTTGGCAATACCTGTTTTTATAAAAGTACAATTGATCCATCCATCCATCCATTCATCATCATCCGTCCGTCTGTCCATCCATGCATCAATCTATTCATCATTCATCCTTCCATCCATCATTAAACCATCCATCCATTGTCCTTCTATTGATCCATCCATCCATCCATCCATCCATCCATCCATCCATCCATCCATCCATCCATCCATCCATCCATCCATCCATCCATCCANCATCCATCCATCCATCCATCCATCCATCCATCCATCCATCCATCCATCCATCCATCCATCCATCCATCCATCCATCCTTTGAAAAATGGATGTAAAAAAATGTAAGTTTTAAACAGAAAATGATTATAAATACAATGTTTTATCTTCCTTCCTTCCTTCCTTCCTTCCTTCTAATTCTTGTTCTAGTTTTCTTCTTGTAAAAAGAGAGTGTTTACTCTCTTTTTACTCTCCACAGTCACCACATGCTTAGGGTGCTCAGGGTGAGGGTTTTTTGAAAAAGTCAGTATCTGCAAATCGATACAGACACACCCCTTTGGAATGGGGTCGTCTGGCTTCCACAGGGGTGGACCCGTTCGCCCATTTCAAATTACATATTTTCTAAGCCAAAACAAGGCTTTGTTGGGCTACTGTATAAAGCCTCGCACTCAACGCTATTGCTGACACTTTAACTCGAAAAAGATTCTTGATGGGAAGCGAAACATCTTTAAACTTGGAAACAAAGTCCAGTGGATTGTTTTTAAACTTTTTTGGAATGGCTATGACCTGGATAACTGAGAATCATCACCAGCAACTAAATTAAAATTACACTTTTTTGGTTTCTCATGTGCCTTGTCTCTGAATGTGTCAGTGTCTAAAGATCTAACTAATGATCTAAGAATCAGTTGAAGAGCAAGTTAAGAAAAACATTTGAAAATATCTACAGAAACTATTTAGCACCGAAAACAAGACCAGTTAATAGATTTTGAATAAAGTCTGGCATTTTGGTGACTCAAGGGTTTTGCACAAACCCAAAGGCCGAATATCTGAAAACCGAAACCACCGAACAGAAACATCTGATTTTTATTTTGATATAAATGCTGGTGAAGGGTTAAAGGAACTTTATTGAACTTATTCATGAAACCCGTTTTACATTGATGCTCTGGGTTGCACTGAGGTCAGTATAAGTTAGGACAAAAGAAAGCTACAGCTACTGGTATGAGGATAAAGAGGAGGAGGAATTTTATAATTACCTTTCTGTTGATGCTTATCTGATCTATTTGTTCTGCTGATCCATATGGTGTCAGTCCATCTCGCTATCCATTTCATATCGATGAGCCAAGAGATGAAAGCTTGGATTAGAAACAGAAATCTGAGTTTCTATCAGAACCGGGTAAATAAGGATGTGGTTAGTCTCACTAATTACCGGACCTGTTGCCAGAGAAAGGAAGAAAACTCAGAAAGCTGCTGCAACATGTGTTTTTCGTTGCAACCTTACTCCCCTCGTTTGTCTTAAGAGGTGACTCAGAAACAAGAAGTCAGAAGGTTACAGCTACACTTATCTCGGATCAGCTTAGTCTTGTTCTGCTTAGAATGAAGAACCTTGCTTTATGTTGACCCCAAACCAGCACCTGTAGAGGAACAAACTGTGCTCTTGTTCCTTTAGACACCCTGACATGCAGATAAGAATCCCAAAAATAGAGAGAGAGAGTTTTTAAAACAGTCAAGACTCGTCTTCATACTTTATGAGTCACTCTGGGTTTACCTTGAGTAAGATGGAAAAGGTGGGGGAGGGAAGTCCCTGGGGCAAAGTTTGAGGTGAGGACTGCAATTAGAATAGAACAAGGACACTGCTGTCCCTTGTTTTCACAAAAAAAAAAAAAAAATATCCAAGATTACAATAAGCAGAAATGAGGTTGAGATCCTCAGCTCAGACCCTGATGTGTTTTGGTTTCCTGGTCTGCCTGACAGCAGGGGTGATGCTTTCATCGGTCAGGTGGCACATGACAGCTAGAAGTGTGCAGTAAGGGTAATTTCATACCCATCAAGCCTGTGAACGCAGTTATTTGATGTAGAGAGTGAGAATTGGACACAAGGAGCTCTTGTTTTGCTGTGGTTGTCTTCTTATCATGCAGAGAATCAGTTTACCTGCCAGGGACGTGTCTCTAGGACAGAGTCCAATTCACATAACAGCTGATGGCAATGAAAAGGGGTCCATTACCATATGTGAACAAGCGATCCAGTGATGTTGTTGAAAGGTAGCATGTAATTCAATGTTGGCTTGGATAACATGTGGTGCACTGAGCGGAGCATCTGTTTTAGGTATAAACATGGAGACAGGCCTCGCTGGTGCCCACAGTCCTCAGTGCAGCTGCCACATTACAGATAATGTTCCTGTTGTTTGTTCCTGATGATTAGATTCATTTGCCCGTAGCATTTGGGGGAAAATCCCTCATTAATGGACAAAAGGGGAAGTGCTGATGTAGGACTTTCACATGCTCATGCCGAATCACTAAATAACCACATATGTGTACAAACACACAATAAACTAGAATAAATATTCTGGCATGTTCTACAACTCTATCCAGACTCTCTACCAGGCCTCCACCAGGTGCTGGAAAAGGCTGGAAGTTTAATGAGATACTTTCAACTCAATTACTTTAAATGTTTTTTAAATGATTTTTATTATATTTAAATAGAATGAAGTAAAATAGAAATAAAAAGAAAGTACTGTGCCTAAAGAGCAGCAGCTCACCCAGTTTATTGGGAGCAGCGATGGTCGTGTACTGTAGTCTAACAACTGTTAGGAGGAAATATCTGTGATAATGCTCCTTTGTGCACCTAGGGTCATCTGTGATTAATGAGATCTCTGCCAAAGAGTCAAAGAAGGTCTTTATAACTACAAATATGAAGATATGATTATGTTTTTTGTTTGAAATAAAAGAAAATGAAAGTAATGAGGCTTTAAATTGCTTTTTTGGAGTTAGGAATTTGGAAAATAATGCTTTTGAAGCAGTTTAACATAAAAATAAAAAAATAGATGTAAACCAGGGAACAATATTACAGAAAATAATATTTCTCAAAAAAATTTAACTCATAGAAAGTAAACAACGTGTTGATTAAAGGCGGCCAGTTGTCAGTGAGAGCTGATGACAGGGAGATGATGATGTTAGGAGCTTCTTTAGGTTACAAATGGTTGTTTAGGGACCCACACATAATGAGAAAATCACATGAACCTTGACCCTTTGACTTCAATAAGCATTTTTCTTTAGCAACAATGTCATAGCATCAGTGGCTATACTCCATTATCTCTCCTCTCATTGTGCATTCAGGGTTTGCTGACCATTGCAGCTCTTTAACCAATCGGTGTCAGGTATGCCTATCTGAGGTCCCCTGCACGTCCCTGCAGTAAAACTGTCTCCTCACAGCAGAGCGTGTTTATGAACAATTGCTTAATTGGAGTAAGGTTCGTTAGACGGGAAGTAATGTAACGTACTAGTGATTGATAAGTATTTAGATTACTTTTTAATTTAAAAACAATAATGCTGTGATCTTATGATGCTGCTGCTCCTACCCTGCTTATTAAATTCCAACTTTTGTTTTGTTTTGTTTTTACCTGGTGCCATTTATAGGAGGTGCAATTTGTGTAAAGATAGAAAATACACAGAAAAAATACAGTAGTTTTCCCAAATCTTGACTAAAACTTTTTTATATTAAACTAACATGATTAAAACAAATAAGCCTTTTCCTCCCAAAAACTAAGATTAAACCTTGGAAGGCTACTTAAAACAACACTGGGAAAGGTTGAAAAACCTCACTGTAACAGGATAACATTGAAGTTATATCAGCAGCAATGCCTGAACAAGATGAATATCATCTATCCGTGTGCAACTTACACAGATGTGAGTAATTTTACAGCTTTTCTAATGTCCTGGTGAGCAGATGTGCATGGATATATGTATATATGTGTGTGTGTGTGTTTGGGGGGGTCAGTCTGCTCAGTGCCTAAAATCAGACAGCAGACAATGGAAACATTGAGTGTAAATGACTTCAGGGTTTCCTAACAGTCGGTCTAAAGACTAAACTTCCAGCTCATAATAATCGTCACCTGAGTTACCAGCTGACTAACTGCTCTGGATCCTGGCTGTAAATGTGACTCAGCTACAAACAGGGTTGGGCTCTGATTGAGTAAAAAGCATGTAGGCTGTGACAAATCTCTCATTTACATCCCATTAGTAGCTATGCAGATGATGGTTTAATTCCACAGTAAACTCCAATGTGCCGTAGCAGTGATACATTTCCTGGAACCTCATGTCTGCTTCACCTAATGCGAAACCAAAGACTGAATGAAAGCCAAAAATAAGGATGGATCTGCTCTTCATTTGATATGTATTCCATATATATATATACAGGTCTAGATATGTCCAGAACGACCTAGCAGGTCATTCTGACCCTGATAAGAGCCACAAGCCAAAACATTCCATCCATCCATTTTCCGTCACGCTTTTCCGAAGCGGAATGGCAAAATGGTGCTGGTGCCTATTGAGCCCAGAACCTTCTTGCTGCAAGGCAAGAAGCAATGAACAATGAGCAGCCCAAGCCAAAACCAATGGTGTGTAAATAAAGTTGTTTCCCATTAAACTGTGTTGCACGAGTCTTAACCAGATATTTGACCCTTTCCTGGAGTCAGAAAAGTTGTAGAAAAGCTTAAAGCTTTTGTATCTCTGCACCTTCCAGAATTTCGAGGCCTTCATGGTTTGATCCCCGCTGCTAAAACTGGAGCTCAGTTTACAAGAAATTCGTAACTGAAGTCACTTTTGGTTAGATTCTCTGAGTTGTTCACGGACAAATGAGAACCTTTGATGGATTGATAAGAGCTCTGGACTTTCCACTTAGCTTTGGAACGGAGAATTCACAAACTTAAAAAAAAGAAGGAAAAAGAGAGAAGAAGGAGGAAACCCAAACTCTAAGGAGACAGCGCTGGAGAGCGTAATTAATGACTTTTTATTGCAAACCTGCAGCACCTCATACAACCTTATAAGACAACATTAAGTAATGGAAATGTAAGGTTTATTCTTTTCTATATAAACTCTCAGACCATAAACCTCCCTGAGTTGAACACCTGCCATCATTTTGTCCAAGGAGTTGATTTACAGATTTTCTCAGTTTCAAGCAAGAGTATAAAGTCTACCTTTCCACTGATCTCATCCCACAGGGGTCTGACCAGGCTGCGGGAGTAAAACACAAAATCTAGGGAGTAATTTATGCAGAATGTAAATAAATACTCCCAGATTATCACAATGAAACTGACAAAGAATCTACTTACAGATTGAGATGAAAAGGTTTTTTAAATCACTTTAGATAATTTTATATGAAAAAATTGAATATTTTAATTCAATTTACAAATATGCAGGATAAAAGTTTGACTTATTCATGTAAAAATACTTTCATTATCATACTAAATGAGCTTTGAACCCATCTTAGGATCTTTTTATGAATTTGCGTATCTCTTTGTGTAAAGGTTCCTTTGTAAATAAGGTGTGTGGAGCAACTGGTGACTGTGAGAAGATGGATTGCATGGGAATTCAGGATGTGCACTAAAGAGCCGCATCAGTCGGTCCCGTGGAGACACTTGGATAAACACACAGCTAAAAAAGAGGGGGAGTCAAATTGCACCATGAGGTCCTGGTGAGAGAAAGGAGAAGTGAAAAGCATTGTGAAAGCATTGTTGCTGCTCTATTTTCTCTTTCCCCCTTAACTTTGTTTCCCCCATTCTCTGCAGAACGGACGCCCATAATTTTCATACAAACACAAAACAGCCAGAAAACAAAAGATTGGAGACCCGATCTAATAATTTGAGTTGGGACAAGGGGGGGGTGTCAGGAGTCAGATATGACCTGAGAAGGACCGCCGATGGGGTCTTTGACCAAGCACGATGCTCAGTGGGGTGGGGACATGAATGAGAAACAATGAAATGGTAAAAACACTGAGAACTGCAGCCATCAGAGGAGAATTCACCCTGAATGATGGATTATTGTTTAAATCTTGGTTTGTTTTCCACCTGGGCTGTAATTACAAAAATTTCAGGAGTCAAGGATAAGAAGTAAATAATGTTTCACTCTAAAAGCAAACATCTAAAGTCATATTCCACATCTGAATCTGCTATTTTGAGTATGTTAAAATGTTCTGCTAATTATTCATGCACCCTAAACTTTCCCATTTTTTAGTTGTTTTTTTTTTTTTATTAAAATAGAAGATATCACATTCTTAAGTAATTACAAACTCGACAGACTTTGAGTTTAGTGCGATTTATTTTGATGGCACTAAATAAATTCCTGTGCAACCATTTCTTTTGGGAGGTCACCAAATCCTTCAAGAAAAGTTTAGGTCAATATTCAGCTGTTCTATTTGACCCATTATGATTAGTTTAAAACAGGGTTAGGTTCAAAAGCCAAACCCTAAGCTTCGAACGTCATTATAGCTCTGTTCAAGGTGTTAGAACATGGACCAAAAAAAAAAAAAAAAAAAAAAAGAGGATGGACCAACTTGCATACCTATTGGATGTGCAGTTAAACAAGTAGTTCTCATCTATGGTCTCCAAGTGCTCCTGTCCTGCAGGTTTTAGGTGTTACCTTGCTGCCACAAGCCTGACTTATATAAATTGAACACTGACAGGCTTAAACCGTCTTGGATTGTTGCTAAAAAGGTCATGCAATCATTTGAATCAGTGATGCTGGGACATAAATATGTTTAAAACATGCAGGGCAAGAGTCCCTGAGGACCAGGGATGAAAACCACTGACCTGAACTGGCAGACCAAGCAATGAGAGAACTAATAGAGGGGAAGGTGAGTAACCAGTACTAACCAGGGGAATTACACAGATTCAGACCTCGGATGGGAGGACAGCCATTAGTCCTGAGGAAAAAGATACTATCAGAAAGTCATAAGAAATTCTTGTTTAAAACAAAGTCATGTAGGGGACAACAAACTGTGACGCTATCTGGCTCTGGTCAAAGGAGACCAATCTTGAACTTTCTCGGCTTTTTACAAAATGCCTTGCAGCAGAAAAAAAACACAATGCACCATCCCTGCTTCGAACATGGTGACTACCTGACTACCTTACTTGATGCCACAAGTAAAGTAGTCAGACTTGATAGGAAGACTGATGGAGTTATGTCCAAAATATCAAAGAATAGATCAGATGTAGAGTTGGGTTAAAGTTTCGATCAAAGCGTAATTGTTTGTTTTGCCTTGTCTAGACTGGCCTAGTCAAAGTCCATATCTTCATCTGTTTTCCTGATCTAAGCTAATTTTGCATTGAAGAATTAACCAAAATCTTTTCATGCAA
The DNA here is from genome assembly GCF_000732505.1 of Cyprinodon variegatus. Classification (NCBI taxonomy): domain Eukaryota; kingdom Metazoa; phylum Chordata; class Actinopteri; order Cyprinodontiformes; family Cyprinodontidae; genus Cyprinodon; species Cyprinodon variegatus. Next base: position 130,702 of record NW_015150947.1, read on the forward strand.
TTCTAGGGCTCTGAATAATTATGGAAGGCACTATTATTGTACACAGCAAAGTAATACTGTGACTAAATGAATGAAGAAATGAATGAAGAAAACAAGCCAAAGGAAGAAAAGGTCATAATTTGGGCCAGCAATAAAAAAAAAAAAAGAAAAAACACCAGAAAGTTATTAATAAATAGCAAAATATAAATCTGGATCCCTTACAGAAAAGTTGCCAGAATTGCACATGTGAAACCCATGTATCACGTGTAAAATTTACATGTCAATTACATGAAAATTATGTAAATCCAAAGTAAAACCAACTGTAGTTTCCAGTTTTTTTTTTTTGCACTTGTGATTCACATGCGAAAAACATGTGAATCACTTTTCACATGTAATTCCGATTTCAATCTAAAAAACTCACAGGAAAGAAAAGACAATTAGAAGAATTTTATTGAAACACTTAAGTCATTGGCGCTCAGAACTCAGCAGGAAACAGTGTAGAATTTGCTTTGATAAGCATAAACAGGAGTAAATAATGGGGCTGTCCCACCCCCAGGCCTGAAACTTGGTGTGGAGTGGAGCAAAGAATGAAGTTGGTCAGTCTGTAGACTGCTGGTTGGCGGGACTACTGTATGTGTTTGAGCTTTATGTAGAGATCCAGTGGGCTGCGTGAGCTGATGCTAGTGCATCACTCAGGGACCTGAAAGATGCAAGTCCAGCTTGAATAACACAGGTTGAATGTACCTGTCCATGATGAGCAAGCATGAAGTGACAGTGGAGAGGAAAAACTCCCCTTTGGGAAGAAACCTCTGGCACAGCCAGGCTCAACATGGCGGTCTTCTGCAAGACCGGTTGAGATGAGACAGGGAATGCAGTAAGAGTCTGGGAGGAATGACACTCTGACGAAGCTTGGCTATGATGGTGAAGAAGATGGAGGTTGGTTGAACCGGGGTCATCCGAGTAGAAGTCCGACACAGCGCGACCTCCCACCTGCACTCTGGTCAGCCAACTGAGATGTGGATTAGAGTCCTTTTAAGATGAACTATGGATGCTGATTGGCCCATGACGGTTGTCAATAGTAATTATTTCTTAAGTTGATCTTCCGCCTGGCTCCATTTCAAGCAAACATGATTCACATTTCAGATATGTGAATCACATATGATTCACATGTGAATCATATGTGATTCAGATATTCTTTTAACATACAGTAAAACATTCTAAATCACATGTATACATGTGACTGACACCGTATGTTAAAGAACAACCTATTTCACATTTGGTGCATGGGTTTCACATTTTTTTCTCATGTGAAATTCTTGTAATCCACAGTTGAATGGAACATGGAAAACATGAACAAATGCTTGATCATATGTGGAAATGTAAGTCACATGTGGAGGTGAGAATCACATGTTGAAAATGAGAACAGCATTTGAAATTCATAGGATTTTCACATGGAAAATGGGAATCCCGGGTGAATTTTTTAGGATTTCTTTGTTAAAGGACAAAGAAAACTATTTGAGCATATTTTCTTACCAAATAAAATACTCAGTTTGAGGATCAAATAGTCTCTTAAGAGTTGCTAATGCCAACTAATGCAAAAAAAGGATTTTTTTGAAGCCTCATTGTTTAAAAAAAATATATTAAAAAAAAACATTCACAGGGCATTTTAAAATTTACAGACTCCATGCCTCTTTCTGTATGTAGTAAATTCTTAAAACATACAAAGTTGTTAATTTTCTTTGCCAGAAAAGGGATCTAATTTCTGACTGTTCTGAAAAATAGACAAATAAAACTCATGCAGCAGGACCTCCTACCTGGCTGTGCTTGATAAGCAGAACTGTGTTATTTCTGCTTCTAATATGCAAAATTTAAATTAAGATTTCTAAACAGACATTAAGTTGTTTTGATTCCATGGTAACCAGGCAGATTGTAAAATAAAGACTAAATTCACCCTATATGTGCATTTAGAGAATTGAAAGCAAGTCGTGACAATAAGGCATATCATGTAGAAGTGATGGTTTGCATCATGAAACAGGCACCATTTGCAGCTTTTTTGTGTGGAACTACTTACTGTATACATATAAAAAAAAACTGTGGTAAGTTTAAACACAATCAACCCCCCAGCATTTTAAATAAGCAGAAAGCTTTTCTTTTTAAGAAGTGCCAGGATCTCTGATCTAAGAAAAAACACATGCTGATATTTCATAGAAAGCAAAGGGAACAAAGAAAGAACTATACAAAAATAAGACTTCAAGGGGCACATTATGAAAATCCCATAGTTTCTGTCTTACACTTGTAGCCCTTGTTGTGAGCTCTTCAAAAAGGGTAATGTATGTTTTATTCCATACACAAAACAAAGATATTTAAAGGGACAGTGTAGAACTAATTTGTCTTTTTATTGATTAAAATCATGCATATCAAGAAAATCTATATTCTGCCAAAGTTTATAACCACCGGGTCATCAGTGACGAAGTGAGGCTGGATCCAGATATAACCAAGACAGTTCAGTGACGTTCAAACAGTTTATTCAAGAGCTTGTTTGGACTGAATCTGAGCGGAGCAGAAGGACTGCAGGCAGAGAGGTGGGAAGATTGTCTGAGGCTTTACCATTTTGTGACCCAGGAGAGGAAGGCAGACAGTTTATGCGGGGCTTATCCAAGTTTGTGTTCCAGAGAGAGGGAAGGAAGCAGTCCGGCAAGACTGATTCAGGGATCCAGAGGTCCAGAGTCAGAACTGAATCAGGCAGGCTTGGTATCAGGAGACAGAATGGGTCAGTAACTGGGTGGACAACAGATACTTCAAAGACATGCTGGATTATTCTTACCGGGTTGGCACGAGATAATCTGGCATTGATGACTGGTTTGATGGTGATTATATAGTGAAGGAAACAGGTGAGCTGATGGTGGAACGGGTGGAGCTGAGCAGGTGTGTGGAACGAGGGATCAGCCCAGCATAAGTGCAGAGATCATTACAACATCACGAATAATAGTATTACAATGAACCCAGGTGCTGTTACACCTGCTGCCTGCACTTATGCAGACTAGCTATTTGAGGGCTGAGCAGTCCACTTGCCCTACCTACCATAGGGTTTGGGATGGCACTGAATGTGGTTGACCCTCTGCAGGTACGTGCAAATGGAGGGTTAGTACTCAGGGTATAGTGTTTACGGGCCGCTTTTGGATTGGACCTAAATCAGCCTGATCACAGACGCACCTCTGCAAGCGAAGGCACCGGACAGAAACTCGTGCATGAGTAGAGCAGCTTCGCACGTGTTGGGAAATATTGCCATAAAAAAGACCAAAATAATGGTGAATCACACACCAAACCCCCCCTCCTCCTCCCTTTGTAAGTGGAACAAAGGAGTGGGTTTCTGAAAGATTCCAACCTTTGCACAGTCAGCTTATGCATGGACCAATCAGCTGAAAGGAAATATTTCTAATTTCTAATAGCATGAATTGTTTTGCATAGATGTTATATTTTGCATAGATGTTAGATTTCTGTAATCCTGAATTATTAGAATAAAGGCATCATTGTTTTAACTTGCAGTCATTTGTGTTTTATACAATTAATGGTTTATCACTCAGGCCAGATCGACAGAGATAAACAGTTATTTGATTGATGATTAATAGCTCTGCTGATAGCCTAGCCTAAGTCAGTAAACTGATGGGAATAACTGGATTTTAGCAGCCGGTCCAGAAGTCATCAGGATGTAAAATGGCCAAAATCCTGGTAAGGGAGCAGATTAGTTATAGTTATTAAACTAAGAAAACCAAATTGATTTTGCCTCCGATTTTGAATAAGTTAAATAATTAACTACAACTCCAGTTCTCGTTAATCATTTATTCATAATCTACAAGATATATTATTGCATAACACACGCACGTGGTGAGATCCTGAGTATGCGTGGGGGAAAGAGCTGTGCTGCTGGAACTATTTTGTCCCCCCGAAGCTGCAATTCCTTGTGCAAGGGGGATTTTTTTGGTGCATTGGTTGATAAACTCATGCGCAGAAGTAGTTTAATATACTTGCAAGTATGTTTATTTTACTCTGTTTGACATAAATGTGACACAATAGTCACACATCATAAAATCCTGTCTGTGATTGGTCCAGCCACATCTCAGCAGGGGTTTTCCAGAATGAATTACGCTACGTGTTATTCAATTTGGCTGGAAGGGCTAGTCTTGCATGAGGTCTGCTCATCAAAATCAAACATGTTAAATTTTCAGTGTTGATGTTCAAAATCTAGTGTTAACTCAACACTCGTTTGGTTTAATTTAACTTTGAGATAGATGAGTAGTTAGTTCCTTCAAAGAGTTGACGTTAATCTGTGGAATTATATACAAGCAACTTTGTTAAAGGTATAGACCAGAGGTCACGGATTAGAAGACCGGCGTCCAGATCCGGACCAACCTGCTTGCTAATCTGGACCCAACCTGATTTAAAACATTTATAAATTACTGCATGTTTTCCGACAACAGTGTCTAACTTCACTTGTGCCGCTTCTCCTGTTAATATTATAAAGCCATTCCAGAGTGTCCAGGACCAGGCTACACGTGATACAAATTAGCCAATGAGCTGCTGTCAGTCTGGGTTGCTGCTGCTGCTACTTTGAGACACAGCAGGCAAACCTGTGGCAAGCCGGGTGATGGGAAAGAAGGAGAAGATGATGAGAAAAAGAGAGCAGAGAAAGTGTGGACTGCTGAAGGAACCGTGGTGAACTGGTGAAAGAAAAGTGAAATGGTGCTCAAAGATGATCCTGAACATTTAGTATGCTTGGCTCGACCTGCTGCTGTGAAGCAGGAATCTCCACCATGAACAGAAACAAAAATAAATATGGATCCAGGCTCAAAATGAGCACCTTGATATGTGCTTTAGAATGGCTTTGTCTCCATTCAAACCCAGGTTTAAAGCCTTGCAGGGCAGCATAAAACCCACTGCTCTCATTAAGACAGGAAAACATAACAAACACAAATGGCAAGTTCAGGTGTTATATAAAATATGTCAATCAGGAAATTGTCTATATACCAAACTGAACGATTGTTGTTCTCTACCTCTCTTCTCTACTAGTGTTAAATTCTGTTTAAAGTAACAGATTTTAATTAAAATTGTCTCTGGACCTTTACTAGTTGTTTATTTTCTTTATTTGGACTCTACTGATTTTTAATTTGTTACCGCTGGTATAGAGGGTGATCTTTTATTACTGGGTGGATCATGTAAATAAGTGGTCCTCCTAATTGTCAAACATTCTGGTGATATGTTTACATAAGGCCATCCTAGATGCTCGTCCCCAGCCCAGGTTAGCTAAATTTTTTTTGCCGCATGTACACTTTCAGGTGTTGATCTTTGGTGAGCTATATTTTCATCCAGTCAAGCTTGCCTTTCTCACCACGGTTCTTTGAAAATGGCCGAGAGTCGTAAGAGAAAAAGTGTCTAAAGTAAAAAGTAAAGTGTCTAAGTGGGTAAAGTTTGACATGCTATTTGGAGTAAAAGTAGAAGCTGTCTACCCCTCTATTGTAACCTTCTAGGGAAGACATCAATGTTGTCTGGTGGTCCAAAGAACCAGCTAAGGGCTAGGTGAGCTGTATTCAAGGCAAGTGTCTTATTATTTTGTTGAATTAAAATCTATACAGTGCGCACGGCTGTTTGATAGGATTTTTATAACAGAAGATTCTAATAACACATTAACCTATGTTGTTTTTTTTCTCACACATGATGTGCTTGAAGAGAACGTGACTTATAAAGAGGCACATTGCTTTCTTCATTAGTTAATGTGCCATTTTCTGATGAATGTATGTCATGTATAAAAGAAAAGTATACAATTTCAGTATTAGAGCAAATAAAATATTTGCAAAACGTTTATTCTGAACTTTGTTTTTCAATGCTTTTTATATTTGTTAACGTGAGTTATAAACAGTTCACATAACAGCCTATACAAATGAATTTCCTTTGTGAAATTTCTAAAGCCACATACAACTTTTTTATATATATATGGGAAAATCTATATGACATGAAAAAACTGTTTTGAAGAGATTTTTCTTAATGAAAATGTACATGGTACAAAACTTTAGTGTCCAATACACATGTATTGATCCAGCTTATTTTAGTGTGCAAGTCTAGTTTCTGAGGTATCTTTGAATAAAGTGCAATGACGAAAATTTATTTGGATTACACAATAGGTTTACACTCTGTCTGGAATAAAGCCTACGTAAAAGCCATTAGGATCTGGGAAACAATCTCTAATTTTCCAAACACAGCATGAAGCTATAAGCATTCCATTTCCTGGTCCCAGAACACCGTATTGCCAGACAACAAAATTTCTATTTGCAGAACAGTGGAACTGTCTGTTATATATTCCCCTGTCCTGGATGTCCACCTCTGCCCTAAGGTCATTCCAGATTCGCCTGGACAGTCTGAGCACACCTTCCTGCACACCTTCATGTGTGGCAACAATGATGTGAAGTTTTGTGGTTGTTGTTGACAGCATCTCTGTTCCAGCAATGTTGGCATATGTCTCCAGTTTCCACAGAAACACCAGCTAGGTGACTGTGGATGAGGAGGTCCTGGTGGAGGGCCACTCTAACTATGAGCTTTATCAAAAAACAAAAGTTTTAAGCCTACCCTTAAAAGTAGACAGGGTGTCTGCCTCACAGACTAAAACTGGTAGCTGGTTCCACAGGAGAGGAGCCTGATAATTAAAAGATCTGCCTCCCATTCTACTTTCAGAAATTCTAGGAACCACTGCTCTGATCGGCATGTGGTGGGAACATCATACCAGCTTTGACAGGTTAAATTACGTGATGGCTTTGGGCACAACGTATGTGCGTTAAAACATTGCGCATGTTAAATAACAAGCCCAAGCAACTCGCTTGGTCTTGCACTCGAGAAACCGGGCACTACACTGGCAAGATAAAGAAATTTGTTAGCTCCGTATGATCCGCGAAAAAGAGGAGATTCGTTGCCAGGTTACAGGCACCGTTCGAGTATAGTCTCGCTCCCGTCTATGTTGCTCTCCATGATTTACTTCCTTGATTTTTGTCAGACTTTTTAGTGTGAAAGTGGCTTTACAAGTTTCTTTTGTTCTCCTCCAAATGTAATAATGATTGTTTTGGCTAAACACTTTAATTGCAGTTTCAGTGTGAACAGCAATTATTTTCATTTGGTCTTTTGCTTCTATTTAAGGGTTGGTACACACATTTTCTACAAAAAAAAACACATCCATTTCTTGGACACAAGATGTTCCTTCTTCTCTCTATGGTATGATATTCCCATGCTGTTAACTTACATATGATTGTTTGAACAGGTGAACATTGAACCTCCAGGCATCAACAGCTGCTCTGTTATCTGTTTCTGCTATCTGCTCCTAATATGTTGGCCTGGTTTTCTTGTTTTTCCCACGATTTTACTATTACTTTTAACGGAAGCGGATAGTTATAGGTGTTTTGTTAAAATACACCTGGAGACATGTCTCAAAAAAACTGAAATATAGCCAACTGACTTATGAGAAATGAGAAAACCCATCAAGATCTAGACTTTCTCAGATTGTTTTAAGACAAAGTGAACCCTGTGAATGAAAGGTAATCTAATTATCTCGTTTTTTAATGTTTGTGGTTAATTTATTTACAATAAACTGGTGCTGCTTTTCTTTGTATGTAAAGGTTTTATATAAAAGTTTATATATGCATTGTGTGTGTTGCAGCACAAATGGGTGGGGGCTGTCTTTTCAAATGAGCAGAGAGAAGAAGGATGTCTCCAAACTTGACTGTGGCGTCCCTTTGTTGTTCCTAAAAACAAAGCAAAAGGGGAAAGAGAACAAGAGGGGGTGGATGAAGATAACAATGAAGTCTGCTCTGTGACAGAGACATGATGTCACGTTAGTGGAGTCCAAACTGTGGGGGAGGGATAGATAGTTTAGCTGGGTGGAGTCATACCTCTATCCGTTAACAGCTCTACTCCTCCCCCCTGCCTTTTAGTGAATGAACCCTGGGAAACATAATGAGCCGAGCTCGCAGCTCCACTTCCGCACATCCGTCAATTGAAACAGTGAGATTTCCAGGTCATTCATTCATGTTCTGGTCCCAGCTGAGCTCTGCTCAGAGAGAGTGAGGGAAGCCTGGTAAACGATCGCCCTTCAGGGACTGCCTGAGAGTTTGAGTGTGTGTGGGAGGGGCCACAGGTGGGGAACACATAGGAGGAGGAAGAGAATTTGTGAATGAACAGATGAAAAAAAACGGCTCATGTTACTCTTGAAAAATCTGCAAAGTTTAAGGAAGCAATTTGGACCACTTTTCTAATTTAGACGTTGAGGAGTTCTACTGAGACATTAACCCAATGTAAATCGATATTCTTTGTGGGTTAAGAACCCCTTCTTATGGTTAATAGGTCATTGATTGACCTTTATGATCTACTGCTGTTGGAGTAAAAGCAAGCTGCTTGAGGAATCTGAAACTAATATCTGATTAAAGATGTTTGGGTTGTTGATTGCTTCCCCAAGGGATTATCTTTCAACCGGGAGTCTCTGTAAAATCTCATTAAGGCTTCATAATGAGAATTAAACTACTTACAGTAAACCCCTTTAACCATCTAGGCCTTATTTAGTTTGTGATATTACAAATACAAACTTTAATTTTCTTTTATGATGATAAAAATACTACAACAATTTGAGGTAGAAGGAAATTCATAAAATTTTTTTTTTCATTTTTACTAATGAAACGTGCAACAACTGTCCTCACATGAGTCTAGTCAGATGAGGCCAAACTAACTCTCTAGTCTACTTTCAAATTTCTTTTGCATGGAGCTGAAATCACTGGGAAAGAACATAGCGATGGTAGCTTCACAGTGCGGAAAAGTTCTCAGGAGAGAGAGGGAAGCTGGTCAGTGTTGATGAAAGGTCAATGGAGGTACATAGAGGGTAATCCTGAAAGAAGACCTGTTAGAGGCTGCAAAATGCTTGGGGCAGAGTTTCATCTTCCAGCAGGACAATAACCCTAAACCTGCAGCCACAGCTAAGATAAAGGGTTTTTGCTTTTTTGCTTTTGAATTCAGACAAGACAGAGGTCTTAGAAAAGGAAGCTGATTAGTCAGCCACTTCATCTGGATGGCATGACATTCGTCTTACCTTGACTTACTATTCAACAGGACTTTAAATCCCATATTAATTACGTTCCTAGAATTTCCTTCTTTCATTTTTGGAATATAGAAAAAAATAGAAATATCCTGTCCAGGGTTGATGCTGTGAAACTAGTCCATGCATTTGTTACTTCAAGGCTAGGCTATTGTTATTTATTTCAGTTCATCCACAAGGTATTTAAAAGCATTCAATGCTGCAGCCAGAGTTCTTGTGAAACATGAAAAAATATTATTTTTCTCATTTTTAGCCTTCATTCATTGCCTTCCTGTTTAATAAAAAATAGTTTAAAATCATCCTTGTCACAGTTAAAGTCCTAAATAACCAAGCTTCATCTGATATCAGAGATCTGATTGTTCCTTATGTTCCTAACAGAGCACTTCCCTCTCAATCTGCAAGTTTACTAGTGGTTCCTATCATTTCTAAGGGTAGAATGGGAGGCAGGATTTTTAGTTATCAGGCTCCTCTCCTATGGAATCAACTATCAGTTTAAGTTTGTGGGGCAGACACCCTGTCTACTTTTAAGGCTAAGCTTAAAACTTTCCTTTTTGATTAAGCTTAGAGTGACTTGGGTTGTCCTGAGCTATGTCTATTTTTGCTGTTATAGGCTTAGACTGCTGGAGGACATAGGGACAACTTTTCATCAATGCTTCATTATATCTCTATTTACTAATTTGAAAGTTTTTGTTAGTTTCTTTGTGCTTTTTTCATCATAGTAGATGAAAACCAATCCTCTGTTCTGTTTTTGTTTGGCTGTGACACCATCCTGGGGAGAAACATCAGCTGGGACATTGCTGTAAACAAGCCTGTTTTTCAGTTTTTATTCCGGCTTCTCTCCTTGACATAGCTATGGGCTCGGTTTTGAAAGGGACTAACTGTATGTGCTCTTCTGAAAACCAGCTCAGAACTCATCTGCTCAACTGTTTCTGTTCTAGACAGAGCAACATAAGGAGCCAGTTTACCGCTGCCCTTTTCTTACATAGAAAGTATTTATGGTTCAGTGCTTTAGTCTCTGCTTCTTTCTTCCCAAAACCCCAGTTGGCCTCAGCAGAAAGCAGCTCACACTGAGCCTGGTTCTGCTGAAGGTTTCTTCCTGTTTGCTTCCTCTGTCACTAAATGCATGCTTGGCACCAGGGATTGTTGCAGTGTCAATGACAAAATGCAAGCAAATGTCTAGTCTCAACACATACTCATCCAAGAGGATAACCTGAATGCAATCAGCTGAGTTTCCTTAGATAGAAAACTTTTGACCAATCTGACAGTATGATTTGATTTGATTTAATTGTCTCGGTAAAGTGCCTTGATATGGCATGTTGTTATTGGCACTATATAAGTGAGCTGAATTAAATTGAATGGGTTTGTATAACACTAGATTCAGCTGCAGGTGATGGAATTGCCTATTAAAAAAACCAGCCCATAATAAAAATCTAAACCTGAGAGACCACAACTGATTAACATTTCTCACCGATTCACTTCGTTGTACAATCAAAATTATATTGGTCTCTCTTACAAATAAAAGAAACAGGATTTTTTTTCTCTCTAAATGTGCAAAGCTGGTAGAGAAGCACCTGCAAATAACATACCAGTAAAAAACCCAATGAAATATGTCGCTACAAATAGGGACTGCATAGAAATTATAAAAAGCTTATCTCATTTCCCTCTATTTTACATTATTTACTAAATTGTTTTGGTCTTTTACATATGATTCCATTATTGCTCCAAAGGTGACCAAATTGGGAAAGTTTAAGCTGAATGAATACTCTTGGAAGGTGTCATTTCTCACAAGTCAACAGTCTGATCCTATATGTTTCTAAATTAAATGCAGATTTCCATCAGTGCCTTCAACTTATTAATCAACTGATTAAGTCCAACCAAGTCCAACCCTGAGCTGCAACATATTGGTTTGATTAGGAGCAGTTCTCTGAGCTGTTGCATTCATTCCCTCTCACTTTTTTAACATTTGACACCATTAAATTAGCACAGGAAATACACCTTGCTATGCCAGGTCATTGTAGTCATTATAATTTGGGTTTTCAGCCTTTCTAACCTCCCAGTTCGTGGTTTGGTATTTCCTCTTCCTCAGATAGCCCCAGATTGATTAAGGAAATATCTCAGCTTAATAAGCAAACCAAATTCAAAATTCATATGGTCCAAGCTCACGTAGAGCTTGTGTAAAAGCACCTGGTCGGCTGTTAGAGCAACGGAAATATGAGTTAGCTCACAGGACTGCAGTTCTATTAATAGCCTAAATTAGCTGCAGTACATGATCAGACACAGACGGGAATCTGAATCCCATAGCTTTTTGGACTAATTTGGAGCAGACTGGCGGAGAGAGAGCCAGGAGAGCAGCGGAGCCTTGATGTGATTCAAACCACCCATCAAGCAGCCGCTCGTAAATCCAGAACAGTCTCACTTTTCAGGAGGAATCAGCTCACAAACAGCTTTGGTTAAAATCTCCATTCCCATCATGCCATTTCCAATTTGTAAAGCAGAAAAGACCTCATAGAAGCTTCCATCCCTGCTTTACAGCAGCGCCCAAACTGTAATGTCAACACTGTGCTCAATTAGATCTACATGGAGTGAAGGCGGTGTGTAGCAAAGGCCAGGGGACATCTTGGTGTAAATAAATAGTTTGTAAGTAAGAGCTTGCGTCACTTTAGGTTTTTGCATGTGTTTGTCTCCTTCCTCTGATTGCTTACAGTCAGCTGGCTCCTATCATCGCTTGGAATATTCCACTATCTTTACCACCAAAGAGGAGGAGGAGGCCGAGGGAGCAGTGGACTTATTGCTGCTGGTTTTGAACAAAAGGGAGACACTTGGGCAGAGGAACAGGAGATTATAGACATAAGGACAGACAAATAGAGAAAGGATGCACATATCCTTTATGGGAAGGTCCCAGTAATTGTTGGAGTTTATTATCTAGCTGCAGGAAATTGTACCCTTTGCCACCCACAAGCACTCAATGGTAACTATCAAGTTAAACTGCCAAAGTGAAACATTGTGACAAAGCCTCTTTTTAAGAGATGAGGGATGACAGAGACGGGGACGGGGTGGGGGTCAAGGCCCGTCCTCTGGGAGTAGGAGGGGCGCTGTCACCGTTTGGAGGCACTGAAAGGAGCACAATGAGGCCCAGGATCGGATTAGCCTGTTTGACAAATGGATCTCCTGCTGCGATCGTGGCGAGCACAAGAGCCCTTATCTGTTACAGCAGAGAGCGAGATAAATCCCAAACACGTAAACAGAGCTTCTCACATCATAACTAACAACAGCTGATAAGCTGCTTCATATATTTAAACCATCTAGATTTAAACCAGGTTTAAACCATCTCCGATTTCTTTATGTTGTTTTATTAAGAGAAGCTTTCTTTAAAATAAAAATATTCACATTCATAGATATTAAGGATTTCTTTATGCTGCTTTAATCGTACTGTGCAGTATTGAACATTTTCAGAGTTCTGCAAAATATTGTCTTAAAACTGTCTTAGTGCTGTCCTATTAGGGTTGAACAGAGGCCATAGCTGTGAGTTCAAACCTCTTTTTCCATCGTCAATCACTTGAGTAGCAAGTCTCCCTTTCTCCTGCTGCCTCCCCAGCAACAGCTTCAGTCGTGGCTAAGTCAGCGATAAGGCTCTGGTCCAACAAGCTTCACTAGCTTTGGATTTTGAGCAAACTTTAAGTTAAAAAAAAAAAAGGAAGCCAGTTGGAACATGCCTTGGAAAGCAGCTACGGTGGAAACAGCTGATCTGTCATTAGAGTAAAACTTTGTTACGTCTCCCCTTGGTTCTTATCCCCGCTTTCTTTCTCACCTCACTTTCTCTGTGTCCATTCTATATGATTTTACTCTCTAAATAATTTTTAATAAGGTTTAATATACAAGTATCAACAGGAACCTTGTGGTAATGGTCATAATGGTCTGCTAACGTCTGCCTGGCTGTGTGTTTCCTGGACGGGGCCGCCTTTTACAGCTGCTTTTGTATCTCTGCTTCT
>NW_015150947.1:143896-147672 GCF_000732505.1 Cyprinodon variegatus
ACACAAACTGGAATCCTAACACCTTAAACCCCAGTCGGCCTCAGTAGATGGCCGCTCACACTGAGTCTGGTTCTGCTGGAGGTTTCTTCCTGTTAAAAGGGAGTTTTTCCTCTCCACTGTCGCTACAAGCATGCTTAGTGTGAGGGATTGCCTTCGAGTTAATGAGTCGATGCAATCAACTGGTTTTCCTTAGATAGAAAACTTTGAATCAGTTTGGCTGGAAGATCTTGTGGATTGGCGCTATATAAATAAACAGAATTAAATTGAATTATGAAAGCAAAGCTGTTGGGCTATCAGCTAGCTATAGGACATGTATTCCTGGAGCCATAGTGGCTAAACAGGGCGAACAAAAAAAAGAAAAGGTTTGCTTCGTCACAGCTGATTTTTTGCTGATCAACCCTTTTTGGCAAAAAAAAAAATAAAATCATGAAAAAAAAAAACTCCTGACCATTCTAATCCAGAACTGAATCATGTAAATACAAGACAGTCCCCCTCCCAATTGATCAAGAATTGACACTGAACCTTTCCTAACCTTAACTCCTAAACCTAACCAAACACTACTAAACTTGTTACGGTACACTCCTAAAGCAACCAACAATAGCTTTTAGGGTAGATTTTCTTTTCACCCATCACAGGGATAGTACATAACCAAATGCCCGCAACCTGTCATGCACTATGTAAGAGTGGTACCTATCGGCGGGTCTGTCAATATTTGAAGAGTTGAGAGTGAGAATGTGATGCTAAAGAGCAGGAAAGCTTCTACATCCTGAAGGACAGCAGCCCTTGAGCACCGCCTACATTAAAAAGCAACCCAGCCTCTATATTATTTTTCTCCAATTGTTATTGTGAACTTTTAGTTTTGGTTTTTGTTTCCTCAGATTTTAAGTTTGACTTTAAGAATTGCATGTTTGGTTTTCGCCCAAAGTCTGTTATAATTATAATTTTTTTTTTATCTTGCCATATTAGTTAGGTTTTTTTCTCTTGGTCTTTAGTTTATTCTTTAGATATCTTTTCTCTTTTTCTGTTTTTATTTGTTTTTTGTTTCTCTAGTTCTCTTATGGTTATGGTCCTTTATTGTTTTATGGTTTCTTTGCAATCAGTCCAATGTTACAGTCATTGAAGCACAGTCAAATGTGCATGCGAATACACATTGTGGATTAACCGATCTATCTGCATCATTAAACGACAACCATCACCAAGACTTCTATAATGCGTTTTTTCAGGCTTTGGTTATTAACACAGATGTGACAGTGACTGCTGCTGCGTAACGTCCACAATTGCACAAAGCCAGCCAGACATCCACTCAAACATACTAGGTCTACAACGTAAAGCCTGAATGGTAGCCTTTAGATTCAAAACCCCATCATGCACCGCAACATATTTTTGCAAAATATTCAAACATAAATTCACCACATTTAAGAGGAACCTTGTAGTTTGGTTTAAAGTAAGCATTTCAGTTTTATTATCATTCAGTTTGTTTCACAGAAGAAGTGATGGGGCCGGTATGATTTGGGCCGGCCCTCGCACGTTGAAATTAGGAGCAGCCCACCGGGGCAAATTGCCGGTTTCACAGATTACCAGTCCGAGCCTGCATCCTAGTCAGTTCAGCCTTTGTTTAGCTCATGTCCTACAAGTTAAATAGCTATGAGTTTTCCGTTACCCTTCATGGGTGAATGTTGGTTCCATATCTCAGTACCACTCAGGCTGTGTCAGTTTGCTATGCCAGGTTTGTGTTCACTCCAGTTTGTATGTTTTCTTTTACTTTTTTAAATTCTTCAGCTCATCTTCCTTTCTGCCTTCAGGTCCATCCAAGCTGAACACTTTCTGACAGATGGTCCTCAGGGAAAGACATGTCATTTTCACAGTTTGGCTCCTGAATACTTCTCAGTCATATTGGCTTATTATATTGCCTTGCTACCCGGTCACATGACTATCACATTTCTCCCACCAAAAAAAAAAAAAAGAAAAAAGAAAGTGGTTGATCATTTCCCTGCTTTAAGTGAAAAATGTGACTTTGTCCATTTTCCTGCGATTTGTAAAAGCATAAAGCTTCATAATATTTTCAAACATTGATGGAATCTATTTAAGATTTGGGCAAATGCATTATTTAATTCTAATACAAACAGAGCTTCTGGGAAAATCATATCTATTGCCAACATCATATTCTAATAACAGATTGCTCACATTAGATGATCTCAAAGTCAACTAAAAACTCATGGAAATCGGAAAGGTTTCTGTGACAGAGGGTTGATGGAGTGTCTAAAAACCAAATGTAAAACTAGTTCTTTGCTGTGTCTTCTGTTCTGTGTCAACACAGCACACACTTCTTTCCCCTTGAGGCATAGAGCCAGATTCAGGACTGAAATTAAAAACAGCGAACATCCAAAGAAAAAGTCTGAACGACTTTCAGGGGACCTGGCAAGGTATTGCTCAGGATCGCTTTAACAGACTATAGGAAATCCAGATTGCATGAAAGTAAAACATCAAGAGAATTGCATGATTTAAATATATATATAATGAATCACCAAAACTAGTTGTGCTCGTTCATAAACCACCAGCTACTTGTCTTTGGTCTTGGTGACTGAGCAGTTCAAAGAGCGCTGTCACTTTTTCCCCTCACATAAATAAAAACCTTCATTGAATTTGACTTTTTTGACTTTGACAGGAAATAAACCCAAACGGTTTGGCTCACTTAATCATTCTCAATATCCTAATTTACACAGATCTTAATTTTAGTTGTCCCCACCTCAGCGTGTTAGACACTAATCCCATTGTTGGGACATATTTCTGGGGTAAATTGGCCAAAAACAGAAAATAGGTATATATATATATATATATATATATATATATATATATATATATATATATATATATATATATATATATATATAAAGTTGCTAATACAAAGTTTTTTTTGTTTTTGTAACATGGTAGAAATGGACAAATAAAAGTTTTCAGACCTTGCATCATACTTGCTTTAGTATTGGTGAACTAGGAGTAATGTACATGCAGATTCAAGGACATCTTTTGGCATCAGAAACTGCGCAGCTTCTTGCCACACACAGACACTTTATTTAATGCTGGACCTTTTTGGACAAATCTGACCATGAAGCGAGCGCGACCCACAGCAGTGGACGAAAACACACCCTTTGAACTGCAGAACCACCATCCCTGACTTACTTTCACCAATAAAACCGCTCACAAATCTTCAATCCAGGCCTGTAAATCAGGCTGAGTGCTGATCAAAGCGTGACTGTGAATCTTACATGACATACGCTGCATTCCATCCTAAATGCATTCACATGCTGGACTCCAAAGTGCAGCACTTGTTTGTTACCCCCTCCTTTGCCTGAAGCACTAAACGTTAATTTCTAGCACACACATCTGTCAGAATTTATAACATGCAGGATAAAGGTACATCTTAAACATGTTTTGTTTGTTAAACTTCTATTTAGGCGCGTTATTGGTGGGTAGATTAAAGAAAAACAAAGGTCTGACTCATGTTCAACCTGCCACTCTCTTTTCATTACTTAAAGGGGTCATAGAATGCAAAACCGAGTTTCCATTGTCATAGATGAATAACGATAGTTCAGTTGGTGAAATGGACGTACAGAGAAGTTCAAACCCCATCAATACCTCCTTTCTCTGCAAATCTACCAATTCTAAACTTCCACCATAAAACGGGGGAATTCGAACGAAGCCCCAAGTTGACCTTAACTCGGTGATGTTGCTTTATTTGGTGCTGGTTTGTCCTTTTGTCACGCCCCGAAATTTAC
>NW_015150947.1:148695-150063 GCF_000732505.1 Cyprinodon variegatus
CGCGCCCCCCTGCAATTGCATTGCGCCCCCCCTAGGGGGCGCGCCCCACACTTTGGGAACCACTGCCTTAATCATTATATAGAGCGGGGACTTTATAGTGGACTTTATAGTAAACTCAGTTAACCGACCGTGTAGACAGATGATCATTCCTTTTTGCTCCCTGTTGGTCACGTGACTTCACCTCCCTGCATGGTGCCTGTGCCATCTTTGTTACTTGTCGCCGCTGTCAACTGGCAACAGCTGTAGGTGACAGCAGGCCTCTGTGACAGCAAATCCCATAATGCACAAGTAATTTCCCACAAAGCGCCTTGCTCTGCGAGGAGACCTCACCTCGCAGAGCAAGGTGCATTATGGGAAATTTCGAGTAGACTACCTTTTCATCCACTAGACATTCGCACCCTCATTTAAAATGGCGTAACCAATATATAGAGATTAGGGCCGACATTCGGACACAGCCACCGTCTTTAGTAGGTTAGCTTGGTGAGACTAACTTCTACCACCAGCTAACGATAGCCGTTGGCATGTAGAAATAGACAATGTTGTGTAAGTCCCAACAAAAAACGTCTGTAAGAGAAAAGGAAGAACCACTTGTGTCTTAACAGCAGTAAGACCAATCAGATGGTGATCGACTTAAGAAAAGACGCCCACCTCACTCCCCCGGGAACATCCAGGAGCAGGCCCTCTCTACCCTTTTGTCTGCTGGGCCCCTTGCAGCGCAGAGCGGACCAGAACGGGGCTGAACAAACTGGTGAGAAAGGCCATTTCTGTCCTAGGCTGCACTCTGGACTCAGTGGAGGAAGTGGCTGAGAGGAGGGTGCTGTCCAAGCTTACACCCATCATGGACACCACCTTCCACCCTCTGCACAAGCCTGTAGAGGAGCTGAGCAGCTCATTTAGTGAAAGACTTTTACAGCCTGTTTGTAAAAAGGAGCGCTACCGCAGGTCATTCATCCCTGCTGCAACCAGACTCTACAATGCGACACAAAAGCAATAACTTGTGCAATGTATTGTGCAATTACTATTTAATACCCTGTGCAATAAAAAGTTTCTTTACATTTGGCAACCAGTGCAATAACTATATATAAAAATATTCATCTATATAAATACCCATTTGAACACCCTGTGCAACAACCCTGTATAATAATCCTACTACAAAAAAAGGCTGTCATATGT
This sequence comes from Cyprinodon variegatus, assembly GCF_000732505.1. Lineage (NCBI taxonomy): Eukaryota > Metazoa > Chordata > Actinopteri > Cyprinodontiformes > Cyprinodontidae > Cyprinodon > Cyprinodon variegatus. Next base: position 149,869 of record NW_015150947.1, read on the forward strand.
GGATGCACTGTATATAGTGTATATATCCATTGCACCTTTTTCTTCCTCTGGCACCATCTTCCTCTCTTTTTGATTATTTGAGCTGATGTAACGAGTACATTTCTCTACTGTGAGATCAATAAAGTCAATCAATTAATCAATTAATGAACGTGATCACGAGTCAGTGAGTCAATGCAATCAACTGGTTTTCCTTAG
>NW_015150947.1:151253-155115 GCF_000732505.1 Cyprinodon variegatus
GAGATGACATGTGTTGTGAATTTGGCGCTATATAAATAAACTCAATTGAATTGAATTTAATTCAGTTTGTTCACACACTTTTCATACATCTGAACGACACATTCTTTTTCAACCCAGCACAAGCTCACACAGTTCTTCTGAACTGCAGATCGCATAAAAGGTGTTAGACAATATAATGCCTTGTCTGGCTGATTAGGGAAAAAAATTGTTAGAACGGCATCTTTTCATATTTTTCAGATTTCTTTCACAGGTCAGAATATGTGACACATCTGTGCCTTTTTTCTTAATAACTTTTTCTTGAAGTTATTGCTGAATATTTCTGCCAGAGGTTGTAAAATGATTATTGAATAAAGAACTAGTCCCATTTCTGTTGAAACTGTCGAGAAGTTGACCTTAGTGTGACTCAGAAACATAGGCTGTCTCCGCTTGTAAACTAGCAAAACTCTTCTGTTCTTTGTTGTGAAATGTAACAGAAACCCATCTGATCTCCTATAAACATATCCCTGGCATGAAAATTAAAACATGATTACTAATTAGGAACAGTGTCTAACATTAAACATGTTCCATTTGAATCAAACTGACTTGTTTTGTTCGCCACCCTGATTGTTTTCTGTTCTCTGTCTTGTCTAACTTCCACTGCTTCGATCTGAAAGTTTCTGCTGTTGTGTGCCCTTTGTCTTCTAATTACTCTCCCTTTTCTTTCTCTTTTATTCTTTTTGCGGTTTCTGGAAAACTAAATCAGTGTGTATGCCTACAACAAGATCTCTGTGGGCGTGTAACATATTTTAACACTCCACAGTTTGGCAAAGGCAAAAAGCCTGTGGAGGCCCGACCAGATGTTCCTAGACTGAATAAAAGGAACAAAACCATGGGCCTGAATCTGTATTTTAGTATTAGTCTCGAGCAGGTGTAACTTATATCATCATATGGATGGAAACTCTGCCACAACCCAGTATCTAAAACAAACTCCAAAGGATTTGGCTTTTTTCTGACATGCAGGTGGTTTGCTGTTAATACGATTAAAACTATTCACAGAAACTCTAAACCTAACCTGTTTGGAATTCTACCTCGAAGGTATGAACCTCATTAAAAAGAAATNTAAACAAACCTCATCACTTGAGAAGGTAGGTGATGTGGACGTTGTGGAAGACATTTTGTCCCGTAACGCTCGCCGTACTGTTGGGGGGGAGAAGCGGTGGGGGGGAGATGTTCATGTTGCTGCAGTCTGCAGTCTGGACGTTAGATGTCGCTGAAAATTACACACTGTAGCTTTAAGGACCAGCACAAAATACCCTATAGAATCATTGTATGACCCCTTTAAAGCTGTTCAAACGAAACCTGATGCTATGTAACACAACACTTCCAGCTAACAGCTAACTACTATTTTAGTGCCGCTCTTTGATGCAAAACTGTTTAACCACTCTAGAATGTTACAGAAATAAATGCCTGTTTAAGATCAGGTTAAAGTGCAGACTTTGACAAGACCACCTTAAATTTTTACTCACTGACTCAAATTTAAAGCTACAAATAAAACGTTTGCACTGCTGTCAGGACCCTTTAGAAGGTTAACCAGTTAATTAATGAGGGACTACTGGCTGGTTTATAATTTGATAAAAATGTATGTTTCTCTGAAAAACACAACTATGTTAAAACTCCTCAAAATTCTTTATATATATGTTTTTTGAGGTGAACCTAAAACTAGACATCGGCTCTCATATTCTTCTGGTAAATGGCTTAATTAAATTAAACAGGTATAGGAATACACCCAGTTTCTTAACAGGCAAATAACCCACAGATCATCACACTACCTCCACCATGTTTAACTATTGGCCTCTGTAACTGACACTATCCACACACACAGAAGTCACCAAATTTCTTTCGATCAGGACATCAGGTTTTGGTTCTGAAATTGTTCAGCCTACTTCATGTTATTAAACTGGCTTCATTTTCAAGATTTGTAAGATTTTGTTATTTAGTTTCCCTCTATGTGATCCATGAGAATCATTCCTCACAAATATGTATTTTCAGCTACAATTTCCATGATTAGATATGTCTTTATTAGCCACACATACACACACACATACTTGTTCTGCTATATGTAGTGAGTACCATGTGATGACTCCCATTGACTTCCGCTGATTTTCATTTTCACTGTCATTTTCAACCTTTTTTATGCCCTAACCCTATATCTAAACATTACCAATGCATACCTTACCCTAACCCTAACTCATTTGACACCTCAGCCCTAAACCTAACCATTAGCAAAATGGCTTGTTAGGACCAGCAAAATGTCCTCACTTTGCAACAACTGGTCCTCAATTTGATAGAGAAATTGGAAAAATGGTCCTCACTCTGAGGGCTAGACAGGTACTATCTGTCTTTCCACTAAGTAAACTGTTCTTAAACTAATTATGCAAATTGCTGTTCTTTTGAGTGAACTGAATCACTAGAATCAGTACATTGAAATCATTTGTTCAAAAGATTTTTTTATCGCATCAGTCAGTTCATTCAACTTTATGGTTTTACAGCAAGAATGAGCTGCTTGGTAGTGGTGTGATAGTGTGATATTTAAGGAACTCTGGAAACATCAATGAACCTGTGTCGCACAGGTAAACTGTCTCTGAAACAAGTGAAAACATGTTTTAAGCTTTTGACAGGAACTTGTGCAAAGTTTAGTGACAAAGCAAAGGCGGTAGGAGTGGTGTCCTGCCAGGGAAAACAGCATGCATTTCATGCAGGGAAGGCGGCAAACACAGCAGCTGTTGGAGGACCGTTGATCAACTGTAACCAAATGTCTGGCCTACTTAAGCAGTTTCTAAATGGCCCTGGAAAGAACCATTTTGCAAAACAATCCTTTGAGGACAGTAAAGAAGTTTGGTAATCTAAATGACAAATTGTTTATCGACACTGTAAACTGAAGATGAGTTAAATGACTTAAATGACTTAAAGATAAATTCGATTCAGATTATTTATACAGCACCAATTCACAACACATCTCATCTCAAGGTACTTTACATTTCACCAGATCATCCAGTCAAATTGATTCAAAGTTTTCTATCTAAGGAAAACCAGTTGATTGAATCAACTCATTGACTCGAAGGCAATCCCTCACACTAAGCATGCTTGTAGCGACTGTGGAGAGTAAATACTCCCTTTTAATAGGAAGAAACCTTCAGCAGAACCAGGCTCAGTGTGAGCGGCCATCTGCTGAGGATGACTGCCGTTCAAGGAGACAGCAGCAGAGATACAAAAGGCAACTGTAAAAGACTTTCCTGGCAAACAAGCTCCAAGCCAATTCCCATGTCAGAGGATTAAGAGAGCACATCCAGCCAGTCACAGTCAGAGAAATAGGACTACACTGAAAAACAGGCCGATCTCTTAACATCTACAAACAAAGGTGTTAATGGAAGTAAGTGAATATTTATTTTGCTGATAAAGGAAACTGCAGTCAGTCACAGGAGCTAAAGCAAATCTTAACATGTCTGATATAAAGAAACACAGATCAAACCTCAGGTACAAAAATCAAAGGCTGCCCTAAAAGACTATAATGTCACCATTTCAAGTGCGTCAACAAGGAGAGGGAATTAGTGGCACAAATGACTATAAGGGCCTGATCCATACAGCAAGTGAGGGAGTGAGCGAACTATCACTATTACCAATCACCACTGATTAATACAACACCAGAGAGGATGGACAAGCTCAATTTTTGGTGAGTACTACTTGAAGAATCACACCTCTAAGTAATTTCTCTGGCTGTGTCCGAACATCCGCCCTAACCCCCAAATCCCTTAATCCAGTGGTTCCCAAAGATTTTCTTCTGGGCCCCCCTTTGGATTACAATAAAATTTCCACGCCCCCCCCT
>NW_015150947.1:159329-168099 GCF_000732505.1 Cyprinodon variegatus
ATTTAGTCAGTTCAAAGCCTGGTTCAATCTTGTTAGCCATCATCTAATCTGTTCAAAGCCTGCATCCAGCCTGTCATTCATCAACAGGATTCACGGTTCACATAACAACTCAAGATGCTCTTGTTCTGCACTTGTTGTCTTACTGCAAACAAGCCCCAATCATCAGTCCTCCCCTACAGTATTTACAGTTGGCATGAGGTAATTGTGATGAAGTGCTGTGTGTATTGCATTATGGTCCACCACTTCTGCTTAGTTGCTACCTGTCCCAAAGACGTTGCTTATTCTTTTCTGTGTTATATAGATGCCAATTTACAAATCTAAGCCATCCTATCATGAACTTTTTAAAGAGGTGAAGTATATTAAAGCCTCTCAGTAAGACACTCCTCTTCACTGATGAGTTCATTTTATTCTCATGAGCTTTAACAGTAAACTATCTGATTAAGGCCTGTAATATCTCAGATAGAGCTCTTGGAGTTTTCTTTGTCATTTCTCTGATCTTCCCTCAATGACCTTGGGTTGAGTCTGTGAGTCTGCTTGGACGTCCACTGATGGGAAGGTCATCAGCTGCCTGAAATGTTTTCCACTTGGGAATACTCTTTCTTTCTGTCGAATGTTGAACTTCAGATACACATATCTCTTAAACTGATGCAAACATTGCTTTAGTAAGGTCATCTTTCCATCTTTTTTGTGCATGGAAAAAAACTAAATGTTGATGATGATGAGTTTATAAAGAAGATCCAGCAACGTCTGGATGCTTCTCTTTCAAATGCCATACAAATGTATATAGCTTACCCCATAATTGTTATCATGTAGCCTTGAGTCAGAGTCTCCTCAAATATTCGTCTAACCTAACAGACTCTTCAAACTTGTAGAAACAGTTACCAGAGGAACTGAAAGGGTAAATCTTAAAATAAGGATAGGTGCTGCAAACAGCTCTGACTTGAAATGACCCTTTCTTCAGGGTCAAGGGGACACAATCACAGAACCACTGGATCTCCTGACCTTAGAGGGAACAGCTCAGGGCACTCCTTCAATCCATCCCTATCATCTGCATCAGAACCTGCTTTGTTCTGATGCAGATGTTAAGCCCTGGAAAGCAGGAATCATTGGAGCACATGTTGTTAATTCATACCTTATCTATGACATAACTGCATGTATTATTTGGAAGTCCTGGTAAATGTCTTCAGGAACTGTGCATCTGAAGATAGGCGCTGACAGTTCCCCTGATGTTATTGGTTAGTTTTGGAGTCTCTCATAATGTTTCATTATCTTGCTGTATAAAAAGTGAATTACAAAAACAAAATAAAAAGACAGAGTAAATACAGAACGAAAGGAACAACTCAAGATCTGGCGCTTCGGCAAGCATTCCTTCCTCTGCTCCTCAATGTGTTTTTAATGGGAAACGTCTCTTATGTTATCTTCCTCAGTTGGCTGAATCTTCCCAGATCCACAAGTGTTGGATTTTTAAATGAATTCTTAAACAAATATTAAACCGACTCAAGCTTTAAAGTGATTTATGGAAAAATCTGTCAACCATATGATTTGTGACAGTATTTACAGTAAAAACAAAGAGGGAGGTCTCCTAAAATCGTATTAACATCACTGAACTTTGAAAGCAGCACAAGACAAGCAGTGCAGCCTTAATTATGCCTGACCAAATTTTAAAGACGTATCAAAAGAATAGTTCTGGGAGTTACAGGAGGAAAGAAAACAGACATTTTGCATTAACAGAATCAAGGGACTAAAATGATTGTGACACACCTGTGAGGAATTTCTGCAATCGAAAGTTCTGGTGTTTTTCACGTTTATATATAAGCAAAATTTGTTGGATCTAAAGCAATGTGGTGGACCCCCCACCCCCCTGTCACACTCTAATGCATGATTCAGTATGTCATGGAAACACAAGCCCTCCTACTGCAAACACAGGGTGCAGGAAAAAGAAACTCCCAACATCTTGTTTAAATTTGTTTGCATATTTATTGACCCTAAATTTGCTTTTAAGGATGTGTTAGTCGTTTATACAATCTTGCGTTTCATCAGCAAGACCCTGAAAGAAAACATATCTAATTAGATATTTACAGAAGTCTGTCCACCGCAGAAAGCAGACTGTAAGCAGAGAGATGAAAGCAGTAGGACAATTAGGCAATGACCCCCCAAAGAGACTCAAACAGTGATTAAGGCTCCTAATCTCCCTTTCTTTGTATTGTCTATTTAAGTGTTTTAAATAACTGGTATTGTGAACTTTTTTCTAATTAAATATAATAAATCTCTTGGGTTTATTAAATATTTTCTGTGTTTATGGTTTTTAGACCATAAACGCATACATTTTAGACCATGCACGGATAAAGGAACATGCAGCTGAGCAATGACGCCAGGGCTCAGATAAAGGGACAAAAAAATAGGTTTATCCAGCCAGTTAATGAAACACATTTTTTTTTTTTTTCTTTAGCCACACATTGATGCAGACAAAGTTTGTAGAAATTTTTAAAACAAGTCGTTCATACCTAAAAAGTAGACAAAATATATTTTGCAACCAGGAATGACTTTAGGTAATGTTTTTTTTGTTGCAAAGTGTACTGTGAAATATCTCCCATATCATGTATCTATGTATGTAAATCCCTTTATTGTTCCACAATGGGGAGATTAATACTCTACATTGAAAATCAGCAGTGGACTGCCATTGTGTGGCAATCATGGGGAGCAATCAGGGTTATGGGTTTTGCAACCCAGAGTGGAGGGTGTGGGAATTGAACCAAGTACTTGCAACCTTCTCAGAGCATAAGCACACTGCTCCAACCCACTAGGCCAACATGTCCATGGTACCATGGTACCCAGTCTTCCTCTGCTTTAAATATCACATCATTAAAGACCAAAATCTATTTAATTATGAGAAAATTAGCTTCTATACATCAAAAGTCCATCTTGATTTTATTTAAAGAACCCGTTTTTGAGACTTTATCAAATCTGCTGGCAGTACCGCAGAATTATCATAAAGCCAGATTGCACCTACCAAATAGAGCCTTTCTGCACTGCCTGGCAGTAAAGTGACAGTCTGCCATGGTCAAAGACCAGCTGATAATGACTATATATATAAACTGATCTAAAACAAGTAAATTCTACAACAACTGTTCCTGTGTTATTCCTCCTGACTGTGCTGCATTAGCCTACTCCCTTGTTTACCTCCTGCACACATGCGTAGTAACCTACCTGCATTGTTATTGTAAATATACATGACAGGCTTTATTAACTAACGAACTAAGCAAAAACCAAATTTAAAAAATCACAATAGGACATGGTCATCTTTCAGAAAAAAATAAATAAAATATATATATATATATGAAGGCTTTGCAGATAGAAAGTAAAATTGAGTAAATCAGGTTCAGAAAATAAAATAAGTTATTTTCAATCAGGATCCTATATTAACACACGTTTCCAAAGTCATATTTGGAATATTAAAATCAATTCAGTTCAGTTTATTTTTTATAGCACTAATTCACAACACATGTCATCTCAAGGCACTTTACAGTTCACCAGATCATCCAGTCAAATTGATTCAAAGTTTTATATATAAGGAAAACCAGTTGATTGCATCGACTCATTGACTCGAATGCAATCCCTCACACTAAGCATGCTTGTAGCGACAGTGGAGAGGAAAAACTCCATTTTAACAGGAAGAGACCTCCAACAGAACCAGGCTCAGTTTATTTGGTCAGGTGACTTTGCAGTCTACATTGCAGCTACAGCTGCCCTGTGGCGCACTGACAGAAGCCAGGCTGCCACACACAGATGCCATCAGCCCTCTTACCACCATCAGTAGCCAAAGCGGGTGAAGCAACTTTTTCATTCATTCGACATTCAGACAGTCATATAAAATGGCTTACTTAAGTAAAAGTAAATAGTAACTTCCATTAAAGCCCTCTAAGAAGTTTTGAGAATAAAGTTATTAAAAAATTAATATAATTAGTTGCTACCAACCTCTGTGTATGACTAGCATACAAAGTGTTACGTTTTCTAGAGATGTACATACAGTATAGTCTCCAGCAAGCTAGATAACATCCATCAGTCTGTTGTTTCTCTACCAGGCAATGCACCACCTTCTGAAAGAAGTGGAACATTTTAACTATTTCTATCTTTAAACAGACAGAAATACTGAAAGTTGTGTTCTGCAGCAGCCAAGTACCTGCAGCCTTTTGCTCAAGGCGTTTAGACAATGCTGCCATATAATGGCTTGCACATTAATAAGGCCTTAGTTGCTCCATAGTAATGTAAATATCAGATCCCAAAGGTAGAGACAATCATCAAGATTTTCATCCAAAGCATATGTTTCCTATTGAATCATTATTCCAACTTTTCATTAGCTTCTGGAAGGTTTTTGTTCCTTTTTGTTCTCTGAGATGTTTTTGCACTAGTTATAAATGTAAGATGAGACATTTCTCTATTCTGAATCCCTCCATTAAACTACCCAGCTGTCTTTTCCCTTCTTCCAATCCTTCCAAAAAATGACTGATTTAATTTAAATCTTGGTTTGATGACAGCAGTAGGAGAACTGAGTCATGCATCATTGTTCAAAATCTTTGCCTCCTGGATATGATCCCTGATTGGCAAAACCTTTTAACAGAGTTTCGGCTGCTGTTATTTGAACCTTAGAGGTATAAACGAATGAATATCACCTTAAATTAAAAGGTGTTGGCCTCAAAAGATTGAAAGACTGAGTTAATTCTCGCCAGAAATTAGTTTTTCTATTGGAAGGGCTTGAAAGTATTTAAAAGGATGGTTTTACGGTTACTGTAAAAAATAATAATTTTTAAATTAGGAAAAGGAACCAACGACAACAAAGCCGTAAATGTACAAACCTCCAAACAGTTTCAGTTTTTAATGCCCCTAATTTTTTTTTTTTTTCACAAAAAAAGAGTATAGAATTTTTGAGAAGATCGCTTTTCTATTTAGGTTCTCTTTAAAATGTACTAGTCAGGTTTTACTAAAAGAGTCCACAGAGCTGCAGCTTACATTAGCCGTGTTTTCATCATAATGTCATTCGCATTTTCACCAAATTTTGAAATGTAAAAAAAGAAAAGTGAATCAGATGTGCTTCCATCCGTAACCATAATAAACAGGAAGTAGAGTTAGCGAGCTAGAGCAGACCAAAGATCAGTGATGGATGCAAAGTTTTAATGAAAGTGTTTCAATCAGGCAAATGGTACTCACTTTATCATTTCATCTAGTATCAGTGGAGCTACATGCATCAAGAGACTTTGAAAGAACTGAGATTCTAACAGGAAAACTATCGGCCATATGAGAGAAATATTCTGAACGTCTAAACCTATTCCACAGGTGTTTCTGCATACTCTTTGGCATATTTCCTGTTTTTGAAAAAGTCAAAAACTGACTCAGGTGTGCTTTTTGTGGTGCAGTGGTTAGCACACACAACCTGGTGTAGTCTTTGACGCTGCCGACCAGGGACATGCAGGTCCTTTCCCGCATGTCTCTCCCCCTCTCTCATACCCCCTTTCCTGTCAGCCTACTGTCCATAAAACAAGCCACTAGTGCCGTAAAATAAAACAAAAAACAAAAAACTGACTCAAGCTCTATTAAGAGCTTCAAAATGCACATGATAAAGTGTACCGGTAAATGAAAATTATTTATCAAATTATCTGTTTAAATAAAGGCACGCTTCAACCACTTCAGTAGATGTGTTTCCATAAATGTTTTTATTGAGCAATTTTATATTATGGCATTAGAAGAGTTTGATGGAAACAGCAAAAATCAAATCTATTTACTAAATCTTGGAACAAGGCTGATTTACTAAAGGTGTTTTTTGATTTTTTCCACACACACAAAAAAAAAAGAGCTTAAGAGAACTCCAACTTAGACAAAATTCATTGTCATTTTTTATACACAGAGTGAGTGCATACAACTTTTTGAACAACTTTCAGACAGTGGATGAGCGGCAGCTTAGCAGCAAAATGAACATTTCCATCTCATAAAGTGCAGCAGTGGTCAAAGAACATGGTGCAAAAACGCATTGATATGGAATTTCAGAGCATTTTAAGGCAAATATATATGGTGCAAATATGCAATATATTGGTTTGGTATTTCAGTGTGATGCAAGGTCTGTGACTTGATTCAGAGTTTTTTCAACAGTTCAGCTGTCTGACGGCAGTGTAGGAGAAGCTGTTAATCACTATTCAAATGCTGCAAAGCTTTTTCCCAGAGGGCAGCAGGGAGACAAGTTAGCCTGGTTAAAATCCCCAGCAATTATAAAAACGCCCTCTGTGTGTGCAGAGAACATGTAAAATGTGTAAAGAGAAAATGGAAACACATTTGTCTAATAAGTTCTGATGGGGTGAATGAATTCTCACAAATAAGTGATCACCTATTTCTACTGCTGGCATTCCACTGTATTCGCATTTCTCCCTTCATGTTTCCAGTTGGCGTGTATAGCATCGCTAATTATAGCTGACATAATATATTTATTACAACTCGCTCAACTGAAACATTCTTCATTGAAAATTTGGTTCATAACTTTTCTGTGGTCTACGCTCATTTGCTAACTTTATTACTCCTATAGTAACATAACATAAAAGTATGACGGCATTATGCTGTGCTAGGGTTCCCAACGGTCCCTTGAAAAACGGAATGGTTCCGTATTTAGAAATAGAAGTACCTGTCCCGCCTTTAGTGGAAAAGGAACACACTTTGTCCCATATTACTTTGAGAGTTAAAAAAAAGTCAGTAAAAAGCTAATGGAAAATGAAGAACAAGGGCATGTTAGATACAAAACTAACGGTAAACTTGTTCTCGGTCCCTGTCCTGCGTTTTGACCAATGAGTTGACAACATATATGTAACGATCCGGAATACCCTCATCCCATTGGTCGAGCCAAGTGTTGCTCACGGAGAAAACAGAAGGAGAGAACAAGGCAGTATGGGGGACAAACAGTCATTTAAATTATGACGCTGCTTTTGGGGGCGGTGCATCTTCCTCCTCGTCCTCAGAAAAACAAAAAAGGATGCAGAAATATAGGGAGGAAAGGGAAAAAAAAGAAATTGGGAAAAAGTCAGCGATAATGAATATAAAGCACGCTGCAAATATGCATCTAATTCAATGCAGATTTGAGTCAAATAGTTAAAAAAAGCTATTTCGCACTCAGGCAGTTGGCAGCCCTACACTGTGCATCACCAGAAACATGTGTAATTAATTTATTGTTGGTTGGTGTTTTCTAAAAGTTTGCATGACATTTGGAAGGAAACAAGGCTACAGTAACCAACGAATATGGAGCAACACACAGCTGGCTGGCAAACAATACAGTTAAAAGATGGAACGGAAGCAGACAAACATGAGTGCACCCCCTACTGGCCAGGAGGAGGTAAACTTATGGCTATTTCCTTTAAATGATTCAAATATGGCTGTCCTGTCCATTAGATCCAAGAAATTTTGCACCTATTTTATATCGGTTGCTGTTGTTTTACCTTTAGGAAAAATAAGCTCCCTCATAATGTGAATTTAAAAAAAAAACAACGTAATAATGGGATATCCTTAACAGTTTTTGATTTAGCTGTCATTCAAATACTCATAATTCCTCTGAAAGTAATAACAAACAATAACTTTAAAATTTGACTTAAAAGTCTGAATTATTGAGGAGCTTTATCTCATGCAAAAATCTTTGTGAACTTCCCTGCAAGTGTTTTCAAGTTGCTCCTGCAAGCCTTGGTCACTAAGACCAGGTCTTGTTAGCATCAAGCTAACATCATGCATGCATTAGATGACTTAATATTTACTGTTATGTTAGTTTTGGTGTTGAGTGTGGCAAAGTATGACATCAATGAGTGCATTTTATTCATGCATTACTCTTTTAGAAATAGAGGAGCCCAGTGTGTTTGTTTCCACCATGTGTCTCCTACAACCCTGGCTGTAAGGAGAACCTGGCAAAGCTCAGAGTTTACCTAAAAAAATTAGATCCTGTAGACATATTTCTCCTTATTGCAGACGGTATTATTACTGTCTCTGTGTATTGGCTCTTTAGACCCGCTTAGCTTGTTGCTCTGTCTCAGTCAGCGGTGGTTTTCTCAGACTCCTGCTAATGTCTCTCGTTTTTCTTGTTGTTTATGTACTGTTCAGTATCAGGCAACAGTTTTATTTGAGGCGGTTATATTAGCTCCACTTACAACAATAAATGCTTCACACTTTGATGTTAGAGTAATAAAAAAAGAGAACGATGTCGAGGAACATATACCAAGCAGATGGAGATATCTGCAGAGTAGCTGAGTGTTAAAGGTGATGGTTAGTATTTGTGAATAGGATTACTATTACTTCTTTTTAAATCTTTCTTTCAGGGGTGTTTTTTAGCCAAAATGATTTAAGTTTTGTCTTGATTTTTTTGGTGTTTCTGCTCCTTGTTAGTAAAAAAAAATGGTACATCGTATGCAGTGTCCGAAATACCTGTCAATATTTGGGGGGGTCCCCATCTCCCGATTGTTGCGCAATACCGATCTAAATTTTCTCAATATGCAGTAGGCCTATAACATTTAAAGGTCAAAGTCAGCTTTAATGTCAATTCTCCAGATTCACCAGACATACAAGGACTGGAGAGGACGTTTCTCATTCGCCAACAGTGAAACAGATAAAGCGCAGAAGCACAACAGATAAGATCAGTTCCTAATATTAAAATTTATACATTCACAATTCATTCATTTCACAATAGAATATAAAATGTACAATAGTATAAAATATGCAATGCTTATGCTAGAGCAAAAAGGCAGATGGTAATGGG
>NW_015150947.1:168314-170899 GCF_000732505.1 Cyprinodon variegatus
TCTCTTTCATGCACGCACATGTCCTGCTTTAATCCAGCTTCTGATTAATGGAACTGGGTCGAGTTTGTCCAGAGGAGGTCCGTTGAGGTCCACAAAAAGGAGTGAAGACCTGCTGTCTTCACGCAATCTGTTCCGCGTTGCCCGTCTTATTAACATGGCTAATTTGCATACGCGAGCAGGATTGGCTGGCTCCACTTGGCAAAAAACAGAGCATATTTGTGAATAAAGGTTTTGAATTTTAATACTAGACATTTTGAGCTTAAAAACATTTTAGGGACCATTGGTGACAAAAAAATATTTTATTTTTAATTTTTTTGACACAATTTAAGGCCCCCTTTAAATTTTGCTTTTGAGGCTTTTAGGGAGTCTCATGGGTTGTCCGGGGGGGTCGAGTCCCCCCGGACCCCCCCCCCGTATTTTGCACTCTGATTGTATGTCATTATTATGAGATTTAAAGTCACAAATTCAACTTTTTAAGCCATAATGAGATGCAGTTATATTTATCTCTTGACAAAGTATCTCATAACAATGACATAATAATAACTTAAGATTTTACAATCATGAGATTTTAAGTTATAATTCTAAAACTTAATATCTCAGAATAAAAACTTTCAAACTCATAATCCTCATCTGGAATCACATAGTTATGACTTTGGAAGAGGAAATTATGACTTAATGTCATCATTATAACTTTATATCCCATAATTATGACTCTGCCCCTCATACTTCTGATTTTGAATGTCCAATTTATGACTTTAAATCTCATAATGAGGAATTGTGTAAATTTCATATTTATTACTCTGAAATTATGACTTTATATCTCATAATTACAACTTAAAATCTAATAAAAAGCCATAATATCTGGTTAAATTGTGCTTTGAGATGACATGCGCTGTGAATTGGCGCTATATAAATAAACTGAATTGAAATAAATTGAATAATAGCAACTTTCAAAGTTATAATTATGAGATTTAAAGTCATAAATAAGACAGTGACGGTTGGAATTATCATGTGGAACCTCATAATTATGACTTTAATGGTCATAATTTAGTCTTTATTTCTCATATAACTTAAATCCTCTTCATTATGACATACCATGTGCCATTTTATTACTTTCAAGTGGCAGAAATGGGATTCCATATTTTGGAGTCTTGATTCGTCCGTGAAACTATTTTGTGACAGATTGAGGAATCTCATAAAACATCAATCCGTGTTTGTTGTGGCTCTAAGAATCCTTCGATCCCGTCAGTCTGGTGTTGCTCAAAAGTGTTTGTTTTTGCGGTCAGAAAAGACATGGACGCTGAAAAAAGAAACAAAACAAGGCTTAGGCCGAATAGAAGTCCCCCAATGAAAACTGATGACATCTTCATTTTTATCGGCTCGTAGAAACTGTGAGTCTAACCCAGTGCCTGTGACGCATGAAATAGAGGGATAAAATCATTCTGCCTGCCTGCTTGACAAGACTTTCCCTCTCTGCCACAGCAAATGATATGAGCCATACAGAACCAAATTACATCTATGATTTACATAACGCCAACACAGGCACGAAATCAAAGCTTCCACTGAATCATTTAGCATATTTATGTAGCTGGCAGCTTCATGGGTAGTCAAAGCTGCCTGTCTGAACCGCCCTCATTCGTATTCATTTGTAATTTCTGCTGACACATGCTGGAAAGGGCTGACACGGCGACAGTCGTTCGCTCATTAGCAGCTTTTTGATGGAGACTGAAAAGTTGTGGGTGGCCTGGAATGAGACAAGAGGAGGAAAGTGCTTTCTTTCTTCAATCTCTTCTTTCCATGGAGACCTGGACTGCATAATCAGTCTAAATGCAATGTTTCTAGTATCTGTGGAGATTACACAAAAGCATCCAATATTTCAGCAAATGTGAAGTGAATCCAAGCTAAAGGTATGGTGAAGTTATTACTTTTAATCAAAGGAACATCTGAGAAAGGAATGTATTGGATGTTAACTGCTGACGCATGCTGGAAAGGACAAACACAGCTCCAAATGTTCTTTTAGGGGATTTTGACCATGTGTCACAAAAAGGGACTTTTATCAGTATGTCTGTGAAGATGCAAGCAAGTCTCTTCTTTTTACTACCATGGTTTCTGCAGACCACAGCTGTGTCTATAATACAGCCTTAAGAAAGGGAAAAGTCTAAAAAAGAGATGTTAGAGACTGGACAAATGTTGCTGTCCTATCCATGCTGGGCTGTTTTGACCACAGAACTGGACATGTTTAAACCATCAACACCTTAATTTATAGATGTTGGAGATCTGCCTGTTTTTCAGTTTAGTCCTGTTTCTCTGACTGACTAACTGCATGTGCTCTCTTCATCCTCTGAAATGGGGGCTGGCTTTTAACTCGGCAGCCTGGCTGTGTGTTTCCTGGACTTGGCCGCCTGTGGAGCTGGTTAACAGTTACATTCAGTCCAGTAGCTTTATTTGTCCCAGTATGGGCAATTTTTGTACAGTAGAAGTACACCTTTCACACACATGTTCACATTTCACAAATCACAGATAAAACAAATAAAAGAAGAAGCACAAGAAACACATAAAATATTTAAAAAGATAAAAGTAAGGTG
>NW_015150947.1:171915-174954 GCF_000732505.1 Cyprinodon variegatus
AGCACATCCACTCAGTCACGGTCAGAGAAACAGGACCACACTGGAAAACAGGCTGATCTCCAGCATCTAACAGGCCAATCTCCAGCATCTAATTTACTATGTGAATATTGTTAATGTGTGATTCATGTTGAATAATTGTCTAACTAAAGTGTTTTCCGTTCACAGTGGAAGCTGGTAGGGGTTCTCTGCCATTTTTGTTTAATTGTTTGCTCCTTGTTTTGTGGTTAGCCAGGGAGTTCAGGTATTGTACTTTCTTTTTAGTTCTCCTTTAGAAAGTGTTTTTTTTTAATAACTAAATAAGGGGATGTTTTGTTTGTTGGTTTGGCCTTTGAGACCCTGAGGCTTAAGGCTTTGCTGTGTTTTGCTGTCTCCTGTGATTGAACCCCTGCTAATTGTGAAATAAATTGTATTTTGCTACTGACATCTGAAAACCTTCAATCAATCTGTCTGTATAATCTGGTTGAATTGTCTCTGTAAAGTGCCTTCAGATTACATGTGTTGTGAATCGGCGGCATATAAATAAACTGAATCAAATAGAATTAAAGATGAGTGAAAATTATGTAATAAAATAAGTAGCTTTTCTATCTATGTCTAAGCTGCTACTTTTACTTCTTGTTACTCATGCTATGCATTTGGAACGATGAGCATAAGAGAAACAAACATAAAATGTTGTCGATATGCAGTTGCCACCTCCAAGCAACATCTGATTCCTAGCTTCAGCTTTTTATAAAGTATATACTTTATTATCACCTTTAAGACAGGGTTGAATAAATTATGCATCTGATCAAATGATGTTATAGATGTTTATGAGTGATGTTGCTCTCATGATTTGAAATAAACCTTAACTGGTTGCGATAGTTGGTTGCAAGATAGGCTACTTTTCAATGTTTGCACACCAATCTGAACTTGAAGTTAATATTATTTGTTTTATTCACACAAAGAATGTCCTTTCTTTTTTCCTCTACCAGTCTCATCCTCACAAAGCGACCATATTGGCCATTTGTGAATGCGTAAGCATGGGAATTTCATTTAAAAGTAATAAAAGGATAATTGTTGTCAGCTGAAAAGATGCTATTCAGAGACACATTATATTTAGAGGATGAAACACAGTTCATTTTATTTCCAAAACCAAAAAAGGAGCCTTGGAAAATATAAAAGATGAAGCAGAGCCTGCTGTCGATGGCAGGAGCAGCTCAACACCACAGTTATAAACCAGAGCTTCTGGTTGTTTGTTGGTACAAAAGTAACAAACAGTTCTTCCTTCTTTTGTTACAAGAACATTGATTCCTTCTGTTTAGCATGAAGAGAGCTTGCATTGCTTAATTTATTCTGAAAGCAAGTGGTAATAACTAGTGTTGCTCCGATGCCATTTTTTGGCCCCGATACCCGGCTGTGCAGTATTGGCCGATACCATCTGTTTGAAATTGATGTGTGTGTTTATATAAAGAACTCCATTCTACTTGGATGTAAAATAATTACCATAATGGCTTTGTCAAGCTGCTGCCTACCTTTTTGAAGCAGGAAAAAGACTAATACAAAGTGAATCCAGTAGAACTTTTTATTTCCTACCTGGAATGGGTGACAATAGTTGTATAAACTTTTGGCTCTCAAAATGGTATCAGTGCCCTATTTGTTGGTACTCACCGATACAGATACCACCATTTAATGCTGGATCAGGACCGATACTGGTATCGGTGCAACACTAGTAATAAACTATACTGGAGGCAGCGTGCATGGCCTTTAAATATTAATGAAGAGTCTGATCAAATATGTTTGATAAAAAACATGCTTCATTTTAACCCTCCTCTCTTTTATGTTTAAAATACACTAAGCTGCTTCTGCAACTATGAAAGGACACAACTTCACTCACAACCAAGATAATTGTTTTTATTGTTGTTCAACCTATGCAAAGTGTGGGCTTTGACATTGGTTTTGGATTCTCATTCATCCGGTTCATGGCAACCACAAAACAGGCTTAAGTTGGAAGGCAACCGGACTTTCGCTCACTTTTCAGAGATTTTTGACACCTATCCAGCAGGCTTTGTCAGACCGAAGCCCTGCTGAGAACCAATAAGATTTGACGAAGACTCCTGGATAGGTGCTGAAATGTCCTAAAAAAAAAAACTGAGAGAAAATCCGGTTGCCTTCCAATTTAAGCCTGTTTTGTGGTTTACTGACGGACTTTAAAAGTGAAACAATGCTTGCTGCCTTTTCCTTAACATTTGCTGATCAGGAACAATGCTTCATTAAATGCCTCAAGTAATTTCCCATTTCACCATGTTGCTGTTCAAGCTGTCCTTACTTACTAGATCTTTGTTTTAACTGGCTGGTATTTCATTGTAGGTGGGATTATATTGCAGTTGGTGTCAGCGCAATTGCAGCAGCTTTTGGGTTGCACGAAATAAATTCTCTCTGCACACATAATGGAGCGGACTGTACCACTTTTGGAGTTTTTATAAATTTGCACATGCAATCTAAGTAGACAACCTTCAACACTCTTAATAAGTATTCCTACATTTTGTTTGAATGTGATTGGCTTTTAGTAAAGCCATCAGTACCATTCAGTAGATCATATATCAATGAGGAACAATTCTCCTACTATAAATAACCTCCCAAATGGTAGAATTATATGCTGATGATGCTCAACTATATCTGTCCATAAATCTTCATGAAAAACACCTATGCACGCTTTAAATAAAAATGCTGCTCTATCTTAAATAATTTACTTCAAATTGAACAGGTTCGCCCAACTTCTTTTATTGGTTTTCAACTCATAAACTTAACAAACCAAGTTGGATCTACTTGATTCAATTACTTGTTACAAATTGAAGCGATTCATTCAAAGTGGAGCTGCATGTTCTTTTTAGAGTGCAGGCATGTCTTGAAGACATAAAAACCTGGATGACTCTAGACTTTTGGCTTTTGAATGCAGGCATAACAGATGTGTTTAAAGTTACAGTGTGTAATAATTACAGGGATATACAGTCAGAAATGTAATATATTATACATAACTATGTTATTTATCCTCATCTACGAGCT